>NW_024470720.1:1280650-1427583 GCF_017639515.1 Carcharodon carcharias
GACCCTCCGACAGGCGGGGCTCCCTCAGCACTGACCCTCCGACAGTGCGGCGCTCCCTCAGCACTGACCCTCCGACAGCGCGGCGCTCCCTCAGCACTGACCCTCCGACAGCGCGGCGCTCCCTCAGCACTGACCCTCCGACAGCGCGGCGCTCCCTCAGCGCTGACCCTCCGACAGCGCGGCGCTCTCTCAGCACTGACGTCGGGGAGTGTTGTCTGGTTAAAGGGCTCCGTCACTCGAGGTAAGGGCCCTGGATGTGATGCTGGACTGTGTGTGGGGTATGTGCAGTAGGGAACGGTTTGGTGAATACGGCCGTGTGTATTTATCTGTCTTTCAGAGCTGTTACAGACAGGGACAGCACGACCACTCAACTTCATGCTCAACACCAGCGATTTCCGCATTCTGATGATGGATCAGGATCAGGACCGGATGTACCTGGGAACCCGGGAATACGTGGTGGCTCTGGACATGCACAACATTAACAAAGAGCCTCTCATTGTGAGTCTGGACTCACCGAACGGTTATGGCGGGTGTGGGGGGGGGGTGGTGGGGGGGGGAGGGGAGGTAGAAGGAGGCCATTCCGCCCGTCATGTCGGCACACGCTGTCCGAGTCAGCATCTGACCCGCTCCCCCAACCTTCTCCCCGTCTCCCTGCACGTTGTCCCCTTTCAGATAGCGATCCCATTCCCCTTTGGAAAGCCTCGATGGACCCTCACCTCCCCCCCACACTCTCGGGCAGCGCGTTCCAGATCCTAACCACTCGCCGCGTGAAAAAGTTTCTCCTCGCGTCTCCCTCGCTTCTTTTTCCGATCGTCTTAAATCCGTGTCCCTCTGGTTCTCGATCCTCCCGCCGATGGGAACAGTTTCTCCCTCTGTCCGCTCTGTCCCAGACCCCCCTCGTGATTTTGAACACCCTCGATCAAATCTCCTCTCGACCTTCTCTTCTCCGAGGAGAAACAGTCCCAACTTCTCCAATCTGTCCACGGAACTGAAGTCCCCTCCTCCCTGGAACCATTCTCATCAATCTTTTCTGCTCTCTCTCTCTCTCTCTCTTTAATACCTTCATATCATTCGTAATGTGCAGAGCCCAGAACTGGACACAATAGTCCAGCTGATCGAGCAACAGTGCAGCACTCTCTCAGCACTGACCCTCCGACAGCGTGGCGCTCCCTCGGCACTGACCCTCCGACAGTGCGGCGCTCCCTCGGCACTGACCCTCCGACAGTGCGGTGCTCCCTCAGCACTGACCCTCCGACAGCGCAGCGCTCCCTCAGCACTGACCCTCCGACAGTGCGGCGCTCCCTCAGCACTGACCCTCCGACAGCGCGGCGCTCCCTCAGCACTGACCCTCCGACAGCGCGGCGCTCCCTCGGCACTGACCCTCCGACACTGCGGCGCTCCCTCGGCACTGACCCTCCGACAGTGCGGCGCTCCATCAGCACTGACCCTCCCACAGTGCGGCGCAACCTCAGCACTGACCCTCTGACAGTGTGGCACTCCCTCAGCACTGACCCTCTGACAGTGTAGCACTCCCTCAGCACTGACCCTCCGACAGTGCCGCGCTCCCTCAGCGCTGACCCTCTGACAGTGCGGCGCTCCCTCAGCCCTGACCCTCCAACAGTGCGGTGCTCCCTCAGCACTGACCCTCCGACAGCGCAGCGCTCCCTCAGCACTGACCCTCCGACAGTGCGGCGCTCCCTCAGCACTGACCCTCCGACAGTGCGGCGCTCCCTAAGCACTGACCCTCCAACAATGCGGCGCTCCCTCAGCACTGACCCTCCAACAGTGCGGCGCTCCCTCAGCACTGACCCTCAGATTCAGTAACAACTCTCACAAAGAGGGAGTTGGATAATATTTGACGGGGAAAGATTTGCAGGGTTTATGCGAGGATAGAGCCAACTGGGCGAGGGTGGGATTAATTGGACAGACCTTTCAAAGAGCCCGCACCGGAATGATGGGCTGAATGGCCTCCTCCTGTGCCTTGTGAGTAGATTATGCAATTTGAAACACGCTCCCTGTGCGGACCGGATAATATTTACTGTTAATTTACAGATCCACTGGCCAGCTTCGGAATTTCGTCGGGATGAATGTCGAATGGCAGGGAAAGGTCGGGATGTAAGTAATGAGATCTTAGTCCCATTCTCCCCCCCGCCATCGCTTCACCCCTGATCCCATCGCTGGCTGGATGCTCCTAGGAGGCAGACAGTCCTCCAGTGCAGGTGGGGCGCCGCGAGGAGACTCGAGGCTGAAGAGGGCTGACTGATTGGGGGAGAAACATAGGGACAGGGAGGAGGCCATTCAGCCCCTCTCCTCGAGCCTGTTACACAGGAACAGGAGGAGGCCATTCAGCCCCTCTCGAGCCTGTTATACAGGAACAGGAGGAGGCCCATTCAGCCCCTCTCAAGCCTGTTACACAGGAACAGGAGGAGGCCATTCAGCCCCTCTCGAGCCTGTTACACAGGAACAGGAGGAGGCCATTCACTCCCTCTCGAGCCTGTTACACAGGAACAGGAGGAGGCCATTCAGCCCCTCTCGAGCCTGTTACACAGGAACAGGTGGAGGCCATTCAGCCCCTCTCGAGTCTGTTACACAGGAGCAGGAGGAGGCCATTCAGCCCCTCTCGAGCCTGTTACACAGGAACAGGAGGAGGCCATTCAGCCCCTCTCGGGCCTGTTACACAGGAACAGGAGGAGGCCATTCAGCCCCTCTCGAGCCTGTTACACAGGAACAGGAGGAGGCCATTCAGCCCCTCTCGAGTCTGTCACACAGGAACAGGAGGAGGCCATTCAGCCCCTCTTGAGCCTGTTACACAGGAACAGGAGGAGGCCATTCAGCCCCTCTCCTCGGGCCTGTTATACAGGAACAGGAGGAGGCCATTCAGCCCCTCTCGAATCTGTCACACAGGAACAGGAGGAGGCCCATTCAGCCCCTCTCGAGTCTGTTACACAGGAACAGGAGGAGGCCATTCAGCCCCTCTCGAGTCTGTTACACAGGAACAGGAGGAGGCCATTCAGCCCCTCGCGAGTCTGTCACACAGGAACAGGAGGAGGCCATTCAGCCCCCTCCTCAAGTCTGTCACACAGGAACAGGAGGAGGCCATTCAGCCCCTCTCCTCGAGCCTGTCACACAGGAACAGGAGGCCATTCAGCCCCTCTCCTCGAGCCTGTTACACAGGAACAGGAGGAGGCCATTCAGCCCCTCTTGAGCCTGTCACACAGGAACAGGAAGAGGCCATTCAGCCCCTCTGGACCCTGTTACACAGGAACAGGAGGAGGCCATTCAGCCCCTCTCGAGTCTGTCACACAAGAACAGGAGGAGGCCACTCAGCCCCTCTCGAGCCCCCTCATTCTGGACTCCCCAACAGCCCCCACCCCAGCAGAGGGAAATAGCTTTTCTCTGTCAGGTCGACCGGATCCTTTAATCATCTTAAACCCCTCGATCGGATCACCCCTTAATCTCCGACACTCGAGGGGAACACAAGCCCCGGTCTGTGCGATTTGTCTAATGTAACCCCCTCAGCCCCCGGGATCGTTCTGGTGAACCTGCACTGGCCCCATCCCCCCCCACCGCTCTCCGAGACCGATACATCCCTCCTGAGTTGCTGCGTCGTTGCCGGAGAGTGTGAGGGGGCTGAAGAGAGAATCCTGTCCGGTTGGGAACGAAGGTTGACGTTCTTGGAGGCGGGGGGTTGGGTGGGTGGGTGGGGGGGCGGTGGTGTGGGGTGGGGTGGGCCAGGGGCTGAAGCTGGCGGGGAGGAGGGTCGAAGTGAGTTTGTCTTGGTCACGCCTCTGTCTGCTTCTCCCCTCCCAGGGTGAGTGCGCGAATTACATCCGGCTGATCGAGCGCTGGAACCGGACCCACCTGTACACTTGTGGCACGGGGGCCTTCAACCCGACCTGCACCTTCATCCATCGAGGTTGGCGTTCTGAGGTGGGTAGGGGGGTGGGACTGGTCGGGGGTCTATAGCTTAAAGGCGTTGCCCACCCCCCCTCTCTCTCTCTCTCTCTCTCTCTCTCTCTCTCAATCACGCGCACCAGCCGAATTGTGTGAGCGGGCTATCCGACTGCAGTGTGCATCGCAACCATCCCAGCATGACACGTTTACATAGAGAGTCCCCGTGATAAATCCCTCTGGGCGTACTCTTTCTCCTTCGATTCTCAGCTCGTCTACTATTCGCCCGTGGGAGCCTCGGCTTCCGCTGGGTGGGGCCAGCGCTTGTCTCCGCCCGGGACTGAACGGGGCCTGAGTTTCTGGCTCTCCCCCCACCGCCCCCCCCCTCCACCACCACCACCCGCCCACCCGCTGGCATCGCCCGCTCCTGCCGTAGCCGGTGGACGTTCGGCCGGGTCCTGCCACAAAGTGGGTGGGGGGGGGGGAAATTCCGGCCAGTGTCTCGCCGGGGGCAGCTTGAGAGTCGGCCACGTTGCTGTGGGGTCTGGAGTCACGTGTAAGGCCAGACTGGGTAAGGAGGGCAGATTTCCCTCCCTATAGGGGGAATAGTGACCCAGATGGGGTTTTTTTTTAACGCCGATCGATGATAGTTTCACGGTCACAGTTGTTAATTTGAATCCAAATTCCTGGTGGGATTTGAACCTCTATCACCTTTACATATACATTAGCAAGTTGGTATTAATGTTAATATTGACTCTTTGGCTTAAGGTACCACACAACATTTTTAGTTCCTAGTCTGTGAATAAAGGTTTAACTGTATGTTGCTACTTCATGCGTTCAGTTCTGGTCTCCTTACTTTAAGGAGGGACAGACTCGCAGTGGAAGCCGTTCAGAGGAGGTTCACTCGGCCGATTTCTGGGACGAAGGGGGTTTGTCTGATTGGGAAAGGTTGAGCAGGTTGGGGCCTCTACCCATTGGAGTTTAGAAGAATGAGGGGCGATCTTATTGCAACATATCAGATTCTGAGGGTTAATGTGGGACTAGGGAAATGGTACCACCCACATAACGATGGAAAAAGAGATAAAGACTGGGTCGTGAATATATTTGGGGTAAGGATTTGGGGGGGAGGTGTAGTATAAGGTTGGTCGGCCGAGCAAGAGTCAATGTAGGACGGGGGAAATGGTACCACCCACATTGAGATGGAAATAAAGGATAAGGACTGGATCGTGAATATATTTGGGGTAAGGATTTGGGGGGGAGGTGTAGTATAAGGTTGGTCGGCAGAGCAAGAGTTAATGTGGGACTAGGGAAATGGTACCACTCACATAGCAATGGAAATAAAGATAAAGACTGGGTCGTGAATATATTTGGGGTAAGGATTTGGGGGGGAGGTGTAGTATGAGGTTGGTCGGCAGACCAAGAGTCAATGTGGGACTGGGGAAACAGTACCACCCACATTGCGATGTAGAGAGTCGGTTGATAGTAGACTGTGCGTGGAAGAGTCTGGAACAAATCGGCATGGAGACGACACTCATGGAGGCCTAGACATTGGATATAGTTCCGAGTTGTTAGAAGCCTCCAGAGTTCTCAGTCAGACAGCAACTAACCCTTAGAATAGGCCTCTGGATTGGTAGCCCAGTGACAATATCGCTGAGTGCCGATCTCCCCGGATACTGACCCCATTACCCTCCGCCATTTATTATGGCCCCATGCCTCAATGGCCCTGTGACCCATGCTAACCTCACGACTTGCCCTCTCTTCTCCACAGGATTACATCTTCCGGCTGGTCCCAGGACAGTTAGAATCAGGGAAGGGCAAATGTCCCTACGACCCCAGGGAGGAGAATATGGCAGCCCTAATCAGTGAGTACGATTCATTCTCTTCCCCCTCTCACTCTCCCCATGGCTGAGAGTCCCAATGCCTCACAAGGGCATTGGCAGGTACTCGGGAGGTCTCTCACCCACTTCTGGACCAAGACCTTGTGGCTTTGAGCCCAGGATTTTAAATCCTCAGGCCTGACTCTCGCACTGCAGTACAGACGGAGTGCCGCGCTGTCGGAGGGTCAGTGCTGAGGGAGCGCCGCGCTGTCGGAGGGTCAGTGCTGAGGGAGCACCGCACTGTCGGAGTGTCAGTGCTGAGTGAGTGCTGCACTGTCGGAGGGTCAGTGCTGAAGGAGCGCTGAACTGTCGGAGGGTCAGTGCTGAGGGAGCACCGCACTGTCGGAGGGTCAGTGCTGAGGGAGCGCCACACTGTCGGAGGGTCAGTGCTGAGGGAGAGCCGCACTGTCGGAGGGTCAGTGCTGAGGGAGCACCGCACTGTCGGAGGGTCAGCGCTGAGGGAGGGGCCACACTGTCGGAGGGTCAGTGCTGAGGGAGAGCCGCACTGTCGGAGGGTCAGTGCTGAGGGAGCACCGCACTGTCGGAGGGTCAGTGCTGAGGGAGCGCCGCACTGTCGGAGGTTCAGTGCTGAGGGAGCGCCGCACTGTCGGTGGGTCAGCGCTGAGGGAGGGGCCACACTGTCGGAGGGTCAGTGCTGAGGTAACACCGCACTGTCGGAGGGTCAGTGCTGAGGGAGCGCCGCACTGTCGGAGGGTCAGTGCTGAGGGAGTGCCGCTGTGTCGGTGGGTCAATGCTGAGGGAGCGCCGCACTGTCGGAGGGTCAGTGCTGAGGGAGCGCCGCACTGTCGGAGGGTCAGTGCTGAGGCAGTGCTGCACTGTCGGAGGGTCAGTACTGAGGGAGCGCCGCACTGTCGGAGGGTCAGTGCTGAGGCAGTGCTGCACTGTCGGAGGGTCAGTGCTGAGGGAGCGCCGCACTGTCGGAGGGTCAGTGCTGAGGCAGTGCTGCACTGTCGGAGGGTCAGTGCTGAGGGAGCGCCGCACTGTCAGAGGGTCAGTGCTGAGGGAGCACCGCACTGTCGGAGGGTCAGTGCTGAGGGAGCGCCGCACTGTCGGAGGGTCAGTGCTGAGGGAGCGCCGCACTGTCGGAGGGTCAGTGCTGAGGGAGGGGCCACACTGTCAGAGGGTCAGTGCTGAGGGAGAGCCGCACTGTCGGAGGGTCAGTGCTGAGCGAGCGCCGCACTGTCGGAGGGTCAGTGCTGAGGGAGCGCCACACTGTCGGAGGGTCAGTGCTGAGGGAGCGCCGCACTGTCGGAGGGTCAGTGCTGAGGGAGCCCCGCACTGTCGGAGGGTCAGTGCTGAGGGAGCGCCGCGCTGTCGGAGGGTCAGTGCTGAGGGAGCGCCGCGCTGTCGGAGGGTCAGTGCTGAGGGAGCGCCGCACTGTCGGAGGGTCAGTGCTGAGGGAGCGCCGCACTGTCGGAGGGTCAGTGCTGAGGGAGCGCCGCTCTGTCGGAGGGTCAGTGCTGAGGGAGCGCCGCACTGTCGGAGGTTCAGTACTGAGGGAGTGCTGCACTGTCGGAGGTGCTGTCTTTCAGGATGAGACGTTGAGCCGAGCACCCGTCCGCCCCTCTCGGGTGGGTGTGAAAGGTCCCATGGCCACTATTGGAAGAGTGGGGGTGAGGAGGGGGGAATTCTCTCCGGTGTCCTGGGGCCGATATTTACCCCTGAACCAACACCATGATACGGCTGCTTTACCTGACTGAGGTTGGTGGGATCTTGCTTTGCGTACTGCGCAGTCGAACGCTGTGAAATATTTCAGACACCGCCCGGTCAGTTTACATGTGCTTTCGAGATTGGACGCTGTTTAAGACTCTGATTCTTCCCCCACTCCCGCTCCCCCACTCCCCGGATTCTCCCACAGACGGGAACCTGTATGCCGGAGTGCACATAGACTTTATGGGAATGGATGCTGCCTTATTCCGGAGTTTGGGAAATCGTCCAGCAATTCGTACAGAGCAATACGATTCCCGATGGTTACATGGTAAGAAAACGCAAAACAGGATCTGGGGAAACTCACACCTACTGGAGTAGTAATCCAGGGTCAGTGCTGAGGGAGCACCGCACTGTCGGAGGGTCAGTACTGAGGGAGAGCCGCACTGTCGGAGGGTCAGTGCTGAGGGAGCGCCACACTCTCGGAGGGTCAGTGCTGAGGGAGTGCCGCACTGTCGGATGGTCAGTGCTGAGGGAGCGCCGCGCTGTCAGAGGGTCAGTGCTGAGGGAGCGCCGCACTGTCGGAGGGTCAGTGCTGAGGGAGTGCCGCACTGTGGGAGGGTCAGTGCTGAGGGAGCGCCGCACTGTCGGAGGGTCAGTGCTGAGGGAGTGCCGCACTGTGGGAGGGTCAGTGCTGAGGGAGCGCCGCACTGTCGGAGGGTCAGTACTGAGGGAGCACCGCGCTGTCCGAGGGTCAGTACTGAGGGGTTGTGGAAGGGGCTGGGGGAGAGTTCTCCCTGGTGTCCTGGGGCCAATATTTATCCTTCAATCCACACCACCAAAAAACAGATGATCCAGGTCATTATCAGATTGCTGTTTGTGGGATCTTGCAGTGCGCATAGTGGCTGCTGGGGTTCCTGCATTCCAACAGGGAGCACAATTTAGTTAGAAAAATAATACTCCGTCATTGGCGGTGAGTGTTTGGGGACGTCCTTGAGGAAGTGCATACGCTGCTTCTCACCGCTCTGTTAACGGAGTCTCCGTGTTCCGCAGATCCCATCTTCGTCCGGGCTCAGCTGATCCCGGACAGTGCCGAGCGGACTGACGATAAGCTCTACTTCTTTTTCCGGGAGAAGTCCAGCGAGGCCGGGAGTGGTCAGTTCTATTCCAGGGTGGGCCGTATCTGCCTGGTGAGTGTGTGCTACCCCGCCGCGGTGAATCATTGACTCACACTGCAACAGGAAGAGGCCATTCAGCCCATCGAGCTTGTGCTGGCTCTTTGAAAGATCTATCCCGTTAATCCCACTCTCCCCACCCCACCCCCCCACCACCCTGTGAATTTTTCCCCTTCGAGTATTTCTCCAATTCCCCCTCTTTTGAAAATTCCTATTGAATCTGCTTCCACCGCCCTTTCAGGCAGCGCCTTCCAGATCACCACAACTCGCTGCGTCAAACACATTCTCCTCATCTCCCCCCCACCCCCTCTGGATCTTTTACCGATTCTCTTCAATCTGTGTCCCACCACCCCCACCCCCCACCCCCCACCCCCCCCCCCCCCCCACCGGCCCTGGTTACCGACCCTCCTGCCACTGGAAACAGTTTCTCCTCATTGACTCGATCCAAACCCCCTCGTGATTCTGAACGCCTCGATTCAATCTCCCCCTTAACCTTCTCCGCTCTAAGGAGAACAATCCCGGCTTCTCTCAGTCCCTCCACATGAACTGAAGACCCCTCATCCCTGGGAACCTCCGTACGCACCCTCTCCGAGGCCCTTGATTTCCCTCCTACACAGGAACAGGAGGAGGCCATTCAGCCCCTCTCGAGCCTGTTACACAGGAACAGGAGGAGGCCATTCAGCCCCCTCTCGAGCCTGTTACACAGGAACAGGAGGAGGCCATTCAGCCCCTCTCGAGCCTGTTACACAGGAACAGGAGGAGGCCATTCAGCCCCTCTCGAGCCTGTTACACAGGAACAGGAGGAGGCCATTCAGCCCCCTCTCGAACTTGCTGTCCCATACAATCAGATCATGGTGCTCAGAACCTTAACTCCGTATACCCGTCTTGGTTTCACTACCCTCAATCCCCCTGACACAATAAAAGTCCCAGTTTTGATATTTCCAATGGAACCCCCCACCCTCCTCACCCCCACCCCCTGCCGTCCCATCCTCGACAGCTTCTCGTAGCCGGTGGGTGGGGGGGGGAGGGTGGGAGAGAGTTCCCGACTTCCATTCCCCTTTGCGTGAAGATGTGCTTCCTGACATCACCGCCCCCACCCCCCACCCCCGAACGGCCTGGCTCTGAGTTTAAGGTCCTGTCCCCTCGTTCTGGACTCCCCAACGCCCCCTCCCCAGCAGAGGGACCAGCTCTTCTCCATCGACCCCATCGAATTCCTTAACCACCTTTAAACCCCTCGACCGGATCACCCCCTAAATGTCCCGACACCCGAGGGAACACAAGCCCCGGTCTGTGCGAGTTAGCCTCAGAGTTTAACCCTTTCAGCACCCAGCCCCACCCTACTCCCGCTTCACTGGCCATCCTATCGGTGAGATTGGGGAGGTCTCTCGCTGGGTGTTGAGGGACACTCTCTCCCTGCCTGGCCGGTGTAGTTAAGCTGCCGAGGGGGGAACAGGTCACTGACGCTGGTCTGATCTGCTCGTTCGCAGAATGACAGTGGGGGCAAGCGGTCTCTGGTCAACAAGTGGACGAGTTTCCTCAAGGCGAGGTTAGTCTGCTCGGTGGGAGGAGTGGACGGCGTGGAGACACACTTTGACCAGCTCAGTAAGTAAACCATCTGAACGTCCTGGACACCTGGAGTGGGCGGGGAGGTGGGAGAGAGGGCAAGTCGGGCTGAAGTTCATCGTCTGAACACACAAGCTGGTGAATTTAACCATCTTTTCCTTTGTCCCGCTCTCTCCCTCTGTTTCTCGCCCTCCATTCTTCACGCGGACTCTCCCTCTGCCTCATTGATTCTCTCTGACCCCTGACCTCACTCTGCACATCAACACTCCCGTCTCATTAACTCTGTCCTGCTCACGCTCTCTCTTTCTCTCTCTCTCTCTGTCTGTCTCCAACCTTCTCTCTCTCTATCTGTCTCTGTCTTTCTATCTGTCTCTCTCTCTCTGTCACCAACCTTCTCTTTCTCTCTCTGTCTGTCTGTCTCCAACCTTCTCTCTCTCTTTCTCTCTCTCTATTTGTCTGTCTCTCTCTCTCTGTCACCAACCTTCTCTTTCTCTCTGTCTGTCTGTCTCCAACCTTCTCTCTCTCTTTCTCTCTCTCTCTATCTGTCTGTCTCTCTCTGTCTGTCTCCAACCTTCTCTTTCTCTCTCTGTCTGTCTGTATCTCTCTCTCTGTCTGTCTCCAACCTTTTCTCTCTCTTTCTATCTCTCTATCCGTCTCTTTCTTTCTATCTGTCTCTCTTTCTCTCTCTCTCTCCAACCTTCTCTGTCTGTCTGTCTCTCTCTCTCTCTGTCTGTCTCCAACCTTCTCTCTCTCTCTATATCTGTCTCTCTCTCTATATCTGTCTCTCTCTCTATCTGTCTCTCTCTTTCTATCTGTCTCTTTCTCTCTATCTGTCTCTCTCTCTCTGTCTCCAACCTTCTCTCTCTCTCTCTCTCTCTCTCCCTCTGTGTCTCTTTTTCTCTTTCTCTCTCTATCTCTCTCCTCCTCTATCTCTGTCTCACCCTCCCCCTATTGGTCTCCCACTCCTGCTGTCTCTCTCACTTGGTCTCTCTCCCTCTCTCCCTCCCTCTCTGACCTTCTCTCTCTCTCTCTCTCTCTCTCTGTCCTCTTTCACTGTCTCTTTCTCTCCCTCTATCTCTGTCTCACTCTCTCTTGGTTTTTCTCTCTCTCTCTGTCTGTCTGTCTCCCTCTCTCTGTCTCTCTCCCTCACTCTAGGAGATGTTTTTATTCAGCCGAGTCAGGATGAGAAGAATCCTCTTATTTTTGGTGTTTTCTCCACATCCGGGTAAGTATAGACCCACAGCCCGAGATAAACCCTCCCTATCTCTGTAACCTCCTCCAGCCCCTACAACCCTCCCTATCTCTGTAACCTCCTCCAGCCCCTACACCCTCCCTATCTCTGTAACCTACTCCAGGCCCTACAACCCTCCCTATCTCTGTAACCTCCTCCAGCCCCTACACCGCTCCCTATCTCTGTAACCTCCTCCAGCCCCTACAACCCTCCCTATCTCTGTAACCTCCTCCAGCCTCTACACCCCTCCCTATTTCTGTAACCTCCTCCAGCCCATACAACCCTCCCTATCTCTGTAACCACCTCCAGCCCCTACACCCCTCCCTATCTCTGTAACCTCCTCCAGCCCCGACAACCCTCCCTATCTCTGTAACCACCTCCAGCCCCTACAACCCTCCCTATCTCTGTAACCTCCTCCAGCCCCTACAACCCTCCCTATCTCTGTAACCTCCTCCAGCCCCTACAACCCTCCCTATCCTCCCCGTGTCCCACTCTTCCTCTTCTCCCTCCCTGCCTGTGCCTTCCCCAGTATGTCTCTCTCTGCCCCGCAAACTATCCTCCTAACCCTCTCCTTGTTTTACCCTGTAGCTCCGTGTTTCGTGGCACTGCTGTCTGTGTTTACTCCATGATGGACATTCGCACCGTTTTCAATGGTCCCTTCGCTCACAAGGAAGGCTTAAATTACCAGTGGGTGCCGTACTCTGGGAGGGTCCCTTATCCCAGACCAGGAGCGGTGAGTCACTGAGCTCCCTCAGCGCTGAGGGAGCGCTGCGCTGTCGGAGGTTCAGTGCTGAGGGAGCGCTGCGCTGTCGGAGGGTCAGCGCTGAGGGAGCGCAGCACTGTTGGAGGGTCAGTGCTGAGGGAGCGCCGCACTGTCAGAGGGTCAGTACTGAGGGAGCACCGCACTGTCGGAGGGTCAGTACTGAGGGAGCGCCGCACTGTCGGAGGGTCAGTGCTGAGGGAGCGCCGCACTGTCGGAGGGTCAGTGCTGAGGGAGCGCCGCGCTGTCGGAGGGTCAGTGCTGAGGGAGCGCTGCACTGTCGGAGGGTCAGTGCTGAGGGAGCGACGCGCTGTCGGAGGGTCAGTGCTGAGGGAGCGCCGCGCTGTCGGAGGGTCAGTGCTGAGGGAGCGCCGCACTGTGGGAGGGTCAGTGCTGAGGGAGCGCCGCACTGTCGGAGAGTCAGTGCTGAGGGAGCGCTGCACTGTCAGGTGGAACCTGTGTATATTGTTTAATAACATGGGGAGCAGAGCTGTGCACAGTGCTCCCATGTGTGATGTAATCAAAGTTCGAAACAAGTTTGACATAAATTCCCTCTTTGTTATTCGATCAGTCTAGAACTGAAGGCAGGTTTTGTTTTGCTTTCTATTCTTGCTGCTTTTAACTGCACTGTTCATTGTTAGGATTTGGTGACTCCTCGAGCGCTGACCGACTCTGCAATGTGGAGAAATGCCTCCATCTAGTGGCCCACCTATCCAATACCTCAAGAAGCTGGACACCGTCCAGGACAAAGCAGCCCCCGCTCGATCGGCTCCCCCATCCACAAACACTCACTCCCCCCACCACCGACGCACAGGGGCAGCACAGTGTGTGTACCATCTACAAGATGCACTGCAGCAACTCGCCAAGGCTCCTTCGACAGCGCCGCCCAAACCCACCACCTCTACCACCTAGTGTGTACTCATTGGGGTTTAGAAGGATGAGAGGTGACCTTATTGAAGCATATAAGATTCTTAGGAGGCTTGACAGGGTGGATGCTGAGCGGTTGTTCCCTCTTGCAGGAGAGTCTAGGACCAGCGGGCATAATTTCAGGGTAAGGAGGCACCCATTTAAAACAGAGACGAGGAGGGATGTCTTCTCTCAGAGGGTGGTCAGTCTGTGGAATTCTCTCTTCCCCCCCCTCCCAAAGAGAGCAGCGGAGGTTGGGTCACTGAATATATTCAAGGGCCGAGTGAGACAGATTTCTCATCGACGAGGCCCCCCCGCCCGCCCCCCCCCCCGACCCCAAATGGGATCAGCTATGATCTTAGCGATCCGGGGTGGGGGAAGCAGGCTCGATGAGTGGGGGGTGAGGAGGGGGAGGCGGGCAACCCACGGCACTCCCACTCCGGCTTCCGAGTTGGGGGGGTTGTGGGGGGGGGGGGGGGGGGGCGCCTTTTGAAGTTGCCGAGTCAAACTGTGGGATCTTCCTCTGCCCGCAGTGCCCGGGGGGGTCCTTCACCCCCGGGATGGCGACGACCAGGGATTATCCGGACGAGGTGACACACTTTATCCGCTCGCACCCTCTGATGTACAACCCTGTGTACCCGCTCCACCGGCAGCCTCTGGTCATTCGCACCAACGTGGATTATAAGTTCACCACCATCACCGTGGACCAGGTGGACGCAGTCGACGGCCGCTACCCGGTGCTGTTCCTCGGGACAGGTAGGCCCTGAGAGCGCTCGGGGTGGGGGTAACTGTCCCCACACGGCAACTACTGGAGGGAGAGCCGGGGGGGGGGGGGGGGAGAGGGGGTGAGGGGGGTGGGGGAGGGGAGGGGGGCCTTTATTTATCCCCAACCCCCACCGACTAACATCACATATATATAAGAACCAGAGGGGGCTGGGTCATTATCATTGTGGGATCTTGCTGTGCAGATATCCCCCACCCTCCACCAAACCCCCATTCACTGGGCGTCAGGAGGAATCGATTGGAATTTCGGGAGCTCCGTGAGCGCCCCCCCCCCCCCCCCTGCCCCCCACCCACCTCCCCGGGCTATTCGGCTAAGGGAGCCATCACCGCGCAGGCAATGGGCTGCACCCGGTGTGGAGAGCCCCCCCCGGCTACTGACCGGTATCGCTGGGTGCTGATCGGCGGAGGGGTTGGGGTGCCTGGTGGGGGAGGGGTTGGGGTGTGTGGTGGGGGTGGGGGTGAGTGGGGGGGCTTGGTATGTAGGCTGCCCTAATGCACCCCCCTCCCCCCCCCCCCACCCTTCCCTGACCTGGCGGGGGGATCGAGCCTACACCCACCCCCTGAAGCACAGCTCAGCGGGGAAGGGGGTGGGACCTTTGGATACTCCCTGGGCCGCGTGTGTTGGGGTCTGGACCACTGGGAGGCGCTCAGGGGGCGGAGCGGACTGGCCGCATTGTCTGACAGCCTGTGCTTGGCTTTCTCTCTCTGTTACAGACCGGGGCACCGTGCAGAAGGTTATTGTGCTACCCAAGGGTGATCAGGAGATTGAAGAGCTCACACTGGAGGAGGTGCAGGTTTTCAGGGTAAGAGAAATAGTCTTTTCATAGAATTTGTCCCTGGAATTTCCACAAGAGGGATGTGGGTGTCGCTGGCTGGGCCCAGCGTTTATTGCCCATCCCTAATTGCCCCCCCTTGAGAAGGTGGGTGGAGGGTGAGCCGCCTTCTTGAGCCGCTGCAGTCCCCGTGTGGTGTAGGTACACCCACCGCGCTGTTAGGGAGGGAGTTCCAGGATTGTATCCCGTATGGTGTAGGTACACCCACCGTGCTGTTAGGGAGGGAGTTCCAGGATTGTGTCCGTGTGGTGTAGGTACACCCACCGTGCTGTTAGGGAGGGAGTTCCAGGATTGTGTCCCCGTGTGGTGTAAGTACACCCACCGCGCTGTTAGGGAGGGAGTTCCAGGATTGTGTCCCCGTGTGGTGTAGGTACACCCACCGCGCTGTTAGGGAGAGAGTTCCAGGATTGTGTCCCCGTGTGGTGTAGGTACACCCACCGTGCTGTTAGGGAGGGAGTTCCAGGATTGTGTCCGTGTGGTGTAAGTACACCCACCGCGCTGTTAGGGAGGGAGTTCCAGGATTGTGTCCCCGTGTGGTGTAGGTACACCCACCGCGCTGTTAGGGAGAGAGTTCCAGGATTGTGTCCCCGTGTGGTGTAGGTACACCCACCGTGCTGTTAGGGAGGGAGTTCCAGGATTGTGTCCGTGTGGTGTAGGTACACCCACCGCGCTGTTAGAGAGGGAGTTCCAGGATTGTGTCCGTGTGGTGTAGGTACACCCACCGTGCTGTTAGGGAGAGAGTTCCAGGATTGTGTCCCCGTGTGGTGTAGGTACACCCACCGTGCTGTTAGGGAGGGAGTTCCAGGATTGTGTCCGTGTGGTGTAGGTACACCCACCGCGCTGTTAGAGAGGGAGTTCCAGGATTGTGTCCGTGTGGTGTAGGTACACCCACCGTGCTGTTAGGGAGAGAGTTCCAGGATTGTGTCCGTGTGGTGTAAGTACACCCACCGTGCTGTTAGGGAGGGAGTTCCAGGATTGTGTCCGTGTGGTGTAGGTACACCCACCGTGCTGTTAGGGAGGGAGTTCCAGGATTGTGTCCGTGTGGTGTAGGTACACCCACCGTGCTGTTAGGGAGAGAGTTCCAGGATTGTGTCCGTGTGGTGTAGGTACACCCACCGTGCTGTTAGGGAGGGAGTTCCAGGATTGTGTCCGTGTGGTGTAGGTACACCCACCGCGCTGTTAGGGAGGGAGTTCCAGGATTGTCCCCGTGTGGTGTAGGTACACCCACCGTGCTGTTAGGGAGGGAGTTCCAGGATTGTGTCCCCGTGTGGTGTAGGTACACCCACCGCGCTGTTAGGGAGGGAGTTCCAGGATTGTGTCCGTGTGGTGTATGTACACCCACCGTGCTGTTAGGGAGGGAGTTCCAGGATTGTGTCCCCGTGTGGTGTAGGTACACCCACCGTGCTGTTAGGGAGGGAGTTCCAGGATTGTGTCCGTGTGGTGTAGGTACACCCACCGTGCTGTTAGGGAGGGAGTTCCAGGATTGTGTCCGTGTGGTGTAGGTACACCCACCGTGCTGTTAGGGAGGGAGTTCCAGGATTGTGTCCCCGTGTGGTGTAGGTACACCCACCGTGCTGTTAGGGAGGGGGTTCCAGGATTGTGTCCGTGTGGTGTAGGTACACCCACCGCGCTGTTAGGGAGGGAGTTCCAGGATTGTGTCCATGTGGTGTAGGTACACCCACCGTGCTGTTAGGGAGGGAGTTCCAGGATTGTGTCCCCGTGTGGTGTAGGTACACCCACCGCGCTGTTAGGGAGGGGGTTCCAGGATTGTGTCCGTGTGGTGTAGGTACACCCACCGTGCTGTTAGGGAGGGAGTTCCAGGATTGTGTCCGTGTGGTGTAGGTACACCCACCGCGCTGTTAGGGAGGGGGTTCCAGGATTGGGTCCGTGTGGTGTAGGTACACCCACCGTGCTGTTAGGGAGGGAGTTCCAGGATTGTGTCCGTGTGGTGTAGGTACACCCACCGTGCTGTTAGGGAGGGAGTTCCAGGATTGTGTCCCGTGTGGTGTAGGTACACCCACCGTGCTGTTAGGGAGGGAGTTCCAGGATTTTGACCCAGCGACAGTGAAGGAACGGCCGATATATTTCCAAGTCGGGATGGTGAGGGGCTCGGAGGGGAACATGCAGGTGGTGGGTGTTCCCCATGTGTCTGCTGCCCTTGTCCTTCTAGATGGTAGAGGTGGTGGGTTTGGGCGGCGCTGTCGAAGCAGCCTTGGCGAGTTGCTGCAGTGCATCTTGTAGATGGTACACACACTGCTGCCCCTGTGCGTCGGTGGTGGAGGGAGTGAATGTTTGTGGATGGGGTGTCGATCAAGCGGGGGCTGCTTTGTCCTGGACGGTGTCGAGCTTCTCGAGTGTTGTGGGAGCCACACTCATCCAGGCAAGTGGGGAGTGTCCCATCACACTCCTGACTTGTGCCTTGTAGATGGTGGACAGACTTTGGGGGGAGTCAGGAGGTGAGTTACTCTCCGCAGGATTCCCAGCCTCTGAGCTGCTCTTGTAGCCACAGTGTTTATATGGCTGGGTCCAGTTCAGATACTGAACTCAGGAATTCAGGAGGAGTGACAGAGTCGGAGAGGGGGGATCAGGGGGACAGGCACTCGAGGTGCTGATCCGTGGGGTGGGGGTAGAAGGTGCCAACTTGGGGAGATCAGTAAAATAAATTCCTTCATGTCTTCTACTCTTTTTAACATTTTCAGTACCCGGCGGCTGTCAAAACGATGAAAATCTCCTCGAAACGGGTAAGGAGAGGCTTCGAGTAACGGGGGAGAGGTAGCGAAAGGGTTAAACAGGGAGAGGGCGGAAAACTCAGCTTAACTGGCGCCCGTTCCCACCTCAGCAAGTCCCAGAGCACTTCTCGCCAACCGAGCAGGTTTCCTGTGCAGTCAGTGCCTCAGTGTCAGGAAAATGGGAGACACGTCAGGTACAGCAAGAACCTACAGTGTACAGATATCTCCTGAGAGAGAGGGACTGAGAGACACCAGTCAGTGTACAGATATCTCCCTGAGAGAGAGGGACTGAGAGACACCAGTCAGTGTAGAGATATCTCCCTGAGAGAGAGGGACTGAGAGACACCAGTCAGTGTACAGATATCTCCCTGAGAGAGAGAGGGACTGAGAGACACCAGTCAGTGTACAGATATCTCCTTGGGAGAGGGGACTGAGAGACACCAGTCAGTGTACAGATATCTCCCTGAGAGAGAGAGGGACTGAGGGACACCAGTCAGTGTACTGATATCTCCCTGAGAGAGAGGGACTGAGAGACACCAGTCAGTGTAGTGATATCTCCCTGAGAGAGAGAGGGACAGAGAGACACCAGTCAGTGTACAGATATCTCCCTGAGAGAGACTGAGAGGCACCAGTCAGTGTACAGATATCTCCCTGAGAGAGACTGAGAGACACCAGTCAGTGTACAGATATCTCCCTGAGAGAGAGGGACTGAGAGACACCAGTCAGTGTACTGATATCTCTCTGAGAGAGAGAGGGACAGAGAGACACCAGTCAGTGTACTGATATCTCTCTGAGAGAGAGAGGGACTGAGAGGCACCAGTAGGTATACAGATATCTCCCTGAGAGAGAGAGGGACTGAGACACACCAGTCAGTGTACAGATATCTCCCTGAGAGAGAGAGGGACTGAGAGACACCAGTCAGTGTACAGATATCTCCCTGAGAGAGAGGAACTGAGACACACCAGTCAGTGTACAGATATCTCCCTGAGAGAGATAGGGACGGAGAGACACCAGTCAGTGTAGAGATATCTCCCTGAGAGAGAGGGGACTGAGAGACACCAGTCAGTGTATTGATATCTCCCTGAGAGAGAGATAGGGACTGAGAGACACCAGTCAGTGTACAGATATCTTCCTGAGAGAGAGATAGGGACTGAGAGACACTAGTCAGTGTACAGATATCTCGCTGAGAGAGAGGGGACTGAGAGACACCAGTCAGTGTACTGATATCTCCCTGAGAGAGAGGGACAAAGAGACACCAGTCAGTGTACAGATATCTTCCTGAGAGAGAGATAGGGACTGAGAGACACCGGTCAGTGTACAGATATCTCCCTGAGAGAGAGATAGGGACTGAGAGACACCAGTCAGTGTACAGATATCTCCCTGAGAGAGAGAGGGACTGAGAGACACCAGTCAGTGTACAGATATCTCCCTGAGAGAGAGAGGGACAGAGAGACACCAGTCAGTGTACAGATATCTCCCTGAGTGAGAGAGAGGAACTGAGTGACTCCAGTCAGTGTACAGATATCACCCTGAGAGAATGAGAGGTACTGAGAGACACCGGTCAGTGCACAGATATCTCCCTGAGAGAGTGAGAGGTACTGAGACACACCAGTCAGTGTACAGATATCTCCCTGAGAGAGAGAGGGACTGAGAGACACCAGTCAGTGTACAGATATCTCCCTGAGAGAGAGGGGTCTGAGAGACACCAGTCAGTGTACTGATATCTCCCTGAGAGAGAGATAGGGACTGAGAGACACCAGTCAGTGTACAGATATCTCCCTGAGAAAGAGAGGGACTGAGAGACACCAGTCAGTGTACACATATCTCCCTGAGAGAGAGAGAGGGACTGAGAGACACAAGTCAGTGTACAGATATCTCCCTGAGAGAGAGAGGGGACTGAGAGACACCAGTCAGTGTACAGATATCTCCCTGAGAGAGAGAGGGGACTGAGAGACGCCAGTCAGTGTACAGATATCTCCCTGAGAGAGAGAGAGGGACTGAGAGACACCAGTCAGTGTAGAGATATCTCCCTGAGAGAGAGAGGGACTGAGAGACACCAGTCAGTGTACAGATATCTCCCTGAGAGAGAGGGGACTGAGAGACGCCAGTCAGTGTACAGATATCTCCCTGAGAGAGAGAGAGGGACTGAGAGACACCAGTCAGTGTAGAGATATCTCCCTGAGAGAGAGGGGACTGAGAGACACCAGTCAGTGTACAGATGTCTCCCTGAGAGAGAGGGACTGAGATACACCAGTCAGTGTACAGATGTCTCCCTGAGAGAGAGGGGACTGAGAGACACCAGTCAGTGTAGAGATATCTCCCTGAGAGAGACGGGACTGAGAGACACCAGTCAGTGTACAGATATCTCCCTGAGAGAGAGAGGGGACTGAGAGACACCAGTCAGTGTACAGATATCTCCCTGAGAGAGAGAGAGGGACTGAGAGACACCAGTCAGTGTAGAGATATCTCCCTGAGAGAGAGAGACTGAGAGACACCAGTCAGTGTACAGATATCTCCCTGAGAGAGAGGGGACTGAGAGACACCAGTCAGTGTACAGATATCTTCCTGAGAGAGAGGGACTGAGAGACACCAGTCAGTGTAGAGATATCTCCCTGAGAGAGAGGGGACTGAGAGACACCAGTCAGTGTACAGATATCTCCCTGAGAGAGAGGGGACTGAGAGACACCAGTCAGTGTACAGATATCTCCCTGAGAGAGAGGGACTGAGAGACACCATTCAGTGTACACATATCTCCCTGAGAGAGAGGGGACTGAGAGACACCAGTCAGTGTACAGATATCTCCCCGAGAGAGAGAGGGGACTGAGAGAATCCAGTTAGTGTACAGATATCTCCCTGAGAGAGAGGGGACTGAGAGACACCAGTCAGTGTACAGATACCTCCCTGAGAGAGAGGGGAATGAGAGACACCAGTCATTGTAGAGATATCTCCCTGAGAGAGAAGGGACTGAGAGACACCAGTCAGTGTACAGATATCTCCCTGAGAGAGAGGGGACTGAGAGACACCAGTCAGTGTACAGATATCTCCGTGAGAGAGAGAGACTGAGAGACACCAGGCAGTGTACAGATATCTCCCTGAGAGAGAGGGGACTGAGAGACACCAGTCAGTGTGCAGATATCTCCCTGAGAGAGAGGGACTGAGAGACACCAGTCAGTGTACGGATATCTCCCTGAGAGAGAGGTGACTGAGAGACACCAGTCAGTGTACAGATATCTCCCTGAGTGAGAGGTGACTGAGAGACACCAGTCAGTGTACAGATATCTCTCTGAGAGAGGGGTCTGTGAGACACCAGTCAGTGTACAGATATCTCCCTGAGAGAGAGAGGGACTGAGAGACACCAGTCAGTGTGCAGATATCTCCCTCAGAGCGAGGTGACTCAGAGACACCAGTCAGTATTCAGATATCTCCCTGAGAGAGAGAGGGGACTGAGACACACCAGAAAGTGTACAGATATCTCCCTGAGACAGAGAGGGGACTGAGACACACCAGTCAGTGTACAGATATCTCCCTGAGAGGGGACTGAGAGACACCAGTCAGTGTACAGATATCTCCTTGGGAGAGGGGACTGAGAGACACCAGTCAGTGTACAGATATCTCCCTGAGAGAGAGAGGGATTGAGAGACACCAGTCAGTGCACAGATATCTCACTGAGAGTGAGGGGACTGAGAGACACCAGTCAGTGTACAGATATCTCCCTGAGAGAGAGAGGGACTGAGGGACACCAGTCAGTGTACTGATATCTCCCTGAGAGAGAGGGACTGAGAGACACCAGTCAGTGTAGTGATATCTCCCTGAGAGAGAGAGGGACAGAGAGACACCAGTCAGTGTACAGATATCTCCCTGAGAGAGACTGAGAGACACCAGTCAGTGTACAGATATCTCCCTGAGAGAGACTGAGAGACACCAGTCAGTGTACAGATATCTCCCTGAGAGAGAGGGACTGAGAGACACCAGTCAGTGTACTGATATCTCTCTGAGAGAGAGAGGGACAGAGAGACACCAGTCAGTGTACTGATATCTCTCTGAGAGAGAGAGGGACTGTGAGACACCAGTCAGTGTACAGATATCTCCCTGACAGAGAGAGCGACTGAGACACACCAGTCAGTGTTCTGATATCTCCCTGAGAGAGAGAGGGACTGAGAGACACCAGTCAGTGTACAGATATCTCCCTGTGAGAGAGGAACTGAGAGGCAACAGTCAGCGTTCAGATATCTCCCTGAGAGAGAGAGGGGTCTGAGAGACACCAGTCAGTGTAGAGATATCTCCCTGAGAGAGAGGGGACTGAGAGACACCAGTCAGTGTATTGATATCTCCCTGAGAGAGAGATAGGGACTGAGAGACACCAGTCAGTGTACAGATATCTTCCTGAGAGAGAGATAGGGACTGAGAGACACCAGTCAGTGTACAGATATCTCGCTGAGAGAGAGGGGACTGAGAGACATCAGTCAGTGTACTGATATCTCCCTGAGAGAGAGGGACAAAGAGACACCAGTCAGTGTACAGATATCTTCCTGAGAGAGAGATAGGGACTGAGAGACACCGGTCAGTGTACAGATATCTCCCTGAGAGAGAGATAGGGACTGAGAGACACCAGTCAGTGTACAGATATCTCCCTGAGAGAGAGGGACTGAGAGACACCAGTCAGTGTACAGATATCTCCCTGAGAGAGAGGGACTGAGTGACACCAGTCAGTGTACAGATATCTTCCTAAGAGAGAGGGACTGAGAGACACCAGTCAGTGTACAGATATCTCCCTGAGAGAGAGGGACTGAGAGACACCAGTCAGTGTACAGATATCTCCCTGAGAGAGAGGGGACTGAGAGACACCAGTCAGTGTACAGATATCTCCATGAGAGAGAGGGGACTGAGAGACACCAGTCAGTGTAGAGATATCTCCCTGAGAGAGAAGGGACTGAGAGACACCAGTCAGTGTACAGATATCTCCCTGAGAGAGAGGGACTGAGAGACACCAGTCAGTGTACAGATATCTCCCTTAGAGAGAGGGACTGAGAGACACCAGTCAGTGTAGAGATATCTCCCTGAGAAAGACGGGACTGAGAGACACCAGTCAGTGTACAGATATCTCCCTGAGAGAGAGGGGACTGAGAGACACCAGTCAGTGTAGAGATATCTCCCTGAGAGAGAGAGGGACTGAGAGACACCAGTCAGTGTACAGATATCTCCCTGAGAGAGAGGGACTGAGAGACACCAGTCAGTGTAGAGATATCTCCCTGAGAGAGAGGGACTGAGAGACACCTGTCAGTGTACTGATATCTCCCTGTGAGAGAGGGGGACTGAGAGACACCAGTCAGTGTACAGATGTCTCCCTGAGAGAGAGGGGACTGAGAGACACCAGTCAGTGTACAGATATCTCCCTGAGAGAGAGGGGACTGAGAGACACCAGTCAGTATACAGATATCTCCCTGAGAGGGAGGGACTGAGAGACACCAGTCAGTGTAGAGATATCTCCCTGAGAGAGAGGGACTGAGAGACACAAGTCAGTGTACAGATATCTCCCTGAGAGAGAGGGGACTGAGAGACACCAGTCAGTGTAGAGATATCTTCCTGAGAGAGAGGGACTGAGAGCCACCAGTCAGTGTAGAGATATCTCCCTGAGAGAGAGGGGACTGAGAGACACAAGTCAGTGTACAGATATCTCCCTGAGAGAGAGGGGACTGAGAGACACCAGTCAGTGTACAGATATCTCCCTGAGAGAGAGGGACTGAGAGACACCATTCAGTGTAGAGATATCTCCCTGAGAGAGAGGGGACTGAGAGACACCAGTCATTGTAGAGATATCTCCCTGAGAGAGACGGGACTGAGAGACACCAGTCAGTGTACAGACATCTCCCTGAGAGAGAGGGGACTGAGAGACACCAGTCAGTGTACAGATATCTTCCTGAGAGAGAGGGACTGAGAGACACCAGTCAGTGTAGAGATATCTCCCTGAGAGAGAGGGGACTGAGAGACACCAGTCAGTGTACAGATATCTCCCTGAGAGAGAGAGGGACTGAGAGACACCAGTCAGTGTACAGATATCTCCTTGGGAGAGGGGACTGAGAGACACCAGTCAGTGTACAGATATCTCCCTGAGAGAGAGAGGGATTGAGAGACACCAGTCAGTGCACAGATATCTCACTGAGAGTGAGGGGACTGAGAGACACCAGTCAGTGTACAGATATCTCCCTGAGAGAGAGAGGGACTGAGGGACACCAGTCAGTGTACTGATATCTCCCTGAGAGAGAGGGACTGAGAGACACCAGTCAGTGTAGTGATATCTCCCTGAGAGAGAGAGGGACAGAGAGACACCAGTCAGTGTACAGATATCTCCCTGAGAGAGACTGAGAGGCACCAGTCAGTGTACAGATATCTCCCTGAGAGAGACTGAGAGACACCAGTCAGTGTACAGATATCTCCCTGAGAGAGAGGGACTGAGAGACACCAGTCAGTGTACTGATATCTCTCTGAGAGAGAGAGGGACAGAGAGACACCAGTCAGTGTACTGATATCTCTCTGAGAGAGAGAGGGACTGAGAGGCACCAGTAGGTGTACAGATATCTCCCTGAGAGAGAGAGGGACTGAGACACACCAGTCAGTGTACAGATATCTCCCTGAGAGAGAGAGGGACTGAGAGACACCAGTCAGTGTACAGATATCTCCCTGAGAGAGGGAGACTGAGACACACCAGTCAGTGTACAGATATCTCCCTGAGAGAGAGAGGGACGGAGAGACACCAGTCAGTATACAGATATCTCCCTGAGAGAGAGGGGACTGAGAGACACCAGTCAGTGTATTGATATCTCCCTGAGAGAGAGATAGGGACTGAGAGACACCAGTCAGTGTACAGATATCTTCCTGAGAGAGAGATAGGGACTGAGAGACACTAGTCAGTGTACAGATATCTCGCTGAGAGAGAGGGGACTGAGAGACACCAGTCAGTGTACTGATATCTCCCTGAGAGAGAGGGACAAAGAGACACCAGTCAGTGTACAGATATCTTCCTGAGAGAGAGATAGGGACTGAGAGACACCGGTCAGTGTACAGATATCTCCCTGAGAGAGAGATAGGGACTGAGAGACACCAGTCAGTGTACAGATATCTCCCTGAGAGAGAGAGGGACTGAGAGACACCAGTCAGTGTACAGATATCTCCCTGAGAGAGAGAGGGACAGAGAGACACCAGTCAGTGTACAGATATCTCCCTGAGAGAGAGAGGGACTGAGACACACCAGTGTACAGATATCTCCCTGAGCGAGAGAGGGACTGAGAGACACCAGTCAGTGTACAGATATCTCCCTGAGAGAGAGAGGGACTGAGACACACCAGTCAGTGTACAGATATCTCCCTGAGAGAGAGAGGGACTGAGAGACACCAGTCAGTGTACAGATATCTCCCTGAGAGAGAGGGGTCTGAGAGACACCAGTCAGTGTACTGATATCTCCCTGAGAGAGAGATAGGGACTGAGAGACACCAGTCAGTGTACAGATATCTCCCTGAGAAAGAGAGGGACTGAGAGACACCAGTCAGTGTACACATATCTCCCTGAGAGAGAGAGAGGGACTGAGAGACACCAGTCAGTGTACAGATATCTCCCTGAGAGAGAGAGGGGACTGAGAGACACCAGTCAGTGTACAGATATCTCCCTGAGAGAGAGAGGGGACTGAGAGACGCCAGTCAGTGTACAGATATCTCCCTGAGAGAGAGAGAGGGACTGAGAGACACCAGTCAGTGTAGAGATATCTCCCTGAGAGAGAGAGGGACTGAGAGACACCAGTCAGTGTACAGATATCTCCCTGAGAGAGAGGGGACTGAGAGACGCCAGTCAGTGTACAGATATCTCCCTGAGAGAGAGAGAGGGACTGAGAGACACCAGTCAGTGTAGAGATATCTCCCTGAGAGAGAGGGGACTGAGAGACACCAGTCAGTGTACAGATGTCTCCCTGAGAGAGAGGGACTGAGAGACACCAGTCAGTGTACAGATGTCTCCCTGAGAGAGAGGGGACTGAGAGACACCAGTCAGTGTAGAGATATCTCCCTGAGAGAGACGGGACTGAGAGACACCAGTCAGTGTACAGATATCTCCCTGAGAGAGAGAGGGGACTGAGAGACACCAGTCAGTGTACAGATATAACTCAGAGAGAGAGAGGGACTGTGAGACACCAGTCAGTGTAGAGATATCTCCCTGAGAGAGAGATTGACTGAGAGAAACCAGTCAGTGTACAGATACTTCCCTGAGAGAGAAAGGGGACTGAGAGACACCAGTCAGTGTACAGATATCTTCCTGAGAGAGAGGGACTGAGAGACACCAGTCAGTGTAGAGATATCTCCCTGAGAGAGAGGGGACTGAGAGACACCAGTCAGTGTACAGATATCTCCCTGAGAGAGAGGGGACTGAGAGACACCAGTCAGTGTACAGATATCTCCCTGAGAGAGAGGGACTGAGAGACACCATTCAGTGTACACATATCTCCCTGAGAGAGAGAGAGGGACTGAGAGACACCAGTCAGTGTACAGATATCTCCCTGAGAGAGAGAGGGGACTGAGAGACACCAGTCAGTGTACAGATATCTCCCTGAGAGAGAGGGGACTGAGAGACACCAGTCAGTGTACAGATATCTCCCTGAGAGAGAGGGGACTGAGAGACACCAGTCATTGTAGAGATATCTCCCTGAGAGAGACGGGACTGAGAGACACCAGTCAGTGTACAGATATCTCCCTGAGAGAGAGGGGACTGAGAGACACCAGTCAGTGTACAGATATCTTCCTGAGAGAGAGGGACTGAGAGACACCAGTCAGTGTAGAGATATCTCCCTGAGAGAGAGGGGACTGAGAGACACCAGTCAGTGTGCAGATATCTCCCTGAGAGAGAGGGACTGAGAGACACCAGTCAGTGTACGGATATCTCCCTGAGAGAGAGGTGACTGAGAGACACCAGTCAGTGTACAGATATCTCCCTGAGTGAGAGGTGACTGAGAGACACCAGTCAGTGTACAGATATCTCTCTGAGAGAGGGGTCTGTGAGACACCAGTCAGTGTACAGATATCTCCCTGAGAGAGAGAGGGACTGAGAGACACCAGTCAGTGTAGAGATATCTCCCTGAGAGTGAGGGGACTGATACACCCCAGTCAGTGTACAGTTATCTCCCTGAGAGAGAGAGGGGACTGAAACACACCAGTCAGTGTACAGATATCTCCCTGAGAGAGAGAGGGGACTGAGACACACCAGTCAGTGTACAGATATCTCCCTGAGAGGGGACTGAGAGACACCAGTCAGTGTACAGATATCTCCTTGGGAGAGGGGACTGAGAGACACCAGTCAGTGTACAGATATCTCCCTGAGAGAGAGAGGGATTGAGAGACACCAGTCAGTGCACAGATATCTCACTGAGAGTGAGGGGACTGAGAGACACCAGTCAGTGTACAGATATCTCCCTGAGAGAGAGAGGGACTGAGGGACACCAGTCAGTGTACTGATATCTCCCTGAGAGAGAGGGACTGAGAGACACCAGTCAGTGTAGTGATATCTCCCTGAGAGAGAGAGGGACAGAGAGACACCAGTCAGTGTACAGATATCTCCCTGAGAGAGACTGAGAGACACCAGTCAGTGTACAGATATCTCCCTGAGAGAGACTGAGAGACACCAGTCAGTGTACAGATATCTCCCTGAGAGAGAGGGACTGAGAGACACCAGTCAGTGTACTGATATCTCTCTGAGAGAGAGAGGGACAGAGAGACACCAGTCAGTGTACTGATATCTCTCTGAGAGAGAGAGGGACTGAGAGGCACCAGTAGGTGTACAGATATCTCCCTGAGAGAGAGAGGGACTGAGACACACCAGTCAGTGTACAGATATCTCCCTGCGAGAGAGAGGGACTGAGAGACACCAGTCAGTGTACAGATATCTCCCTGAGAGAGAGGAACTGAGACACACCAGTCAGTGTACAGGTATCTCCCTGAGAGAGATAGGGACGGAGAGACACCAGTCAGTGTAGAGATATCTCCCTGAGAGAGAGGGGACTGAGAGACACCAGTCAGTGTATTGATATCTCCCTGAGAGAGAGATAGGGACTGAGAGACACCAGTCAGTGTACAGATATCTTCCTGAGAGAGAGATAGGGACTGAGAGACACCAGTCAGTGTACAGATATCTCGCTGAGAGAGAGGGGACTGAGAGACATCAGTCAGTGTACTGATATCTCCCTGAGAGAGAGGGACAAAGAGACACCAGTCAGTGTACAGATATCTTCCTGAGAGAGAGATAGGGACTGAGAGACACCGGTCAGTGTACAGATATCTCCCTGAGAGAGAGATAGGGACTGAGAGACACCAGTCAGTGTACAGATATCTCCCTGAGAGAGAGGGACTGAGAGACACCAGTCAGTGTACAGATATCTCCCTGAGAGAGAGGGACTGAGTGACACCAGTCAGTGTACAGATATCTTCCTAAGAGAGAGGGACTGAGAGACACCAGTCAGTGTACAGATATCTCCCTGAGAGAGAGGAACTGAGAGACACCAGTCAGTGTACAGATATCTCCCTGAGAGAGAGGGGACTGAGAGACACCAGTCAGTGTACAGATATCTCCATGAGAGAGAGGGGACTGAGAGACACCAGTCAGTGTAGAGATATCTCCCTGAGAGAGAAAGGGACTGAGAGACACCAGTCAGTGTACAGATATCTCCCTGAGAGAGAGGGACTGAGAGACACCAGTCAGTGTACAGATATCTCCCTTAGAGAGAGGGACTGAGAGACACCAGTCAGTGTAGAGATATCTCCCTGAGAAAGACGGGACTGTGAGACACCAGTCAGTGTACAGATATCTCCCTGAGAGAGAGGGGACTGAGAGACACCAGTCAGTGTAGAGATATCTCCCTGAGAGAGAGAGGGACTGAGAGACACCAGTCAGTGTACAGATATCTCCCTGAGAGAGAGGGACTGAGAGACACCAGTCAGTGTAGAGATATCTCCCTGAGAAAGACGGGACTGTGTGACACCAGTCAGTGTACAGATATCTCCCTGAGAGAGAGAGAGGGACTGAGAGACACCAGTCAGTGTACAGATATCTCCCTGAGAGAGAGGGAGGGACTGAGAGACACCAGTCAGTGTAGAGATATCTCCCTGAGAGAGAGGGGACTGAGAGTCACCAGTCAGTGTACAGATGTCTCCCTGAGAGAGAGGGACTGAGAGACACCAGTCAGTGTAGAGATATCTCCCTGAGAGAGAGGGGACCGACAGACACCAGTAAATGTACAGATATCTCCCTGAGAGAGAGAGGGGACTGAGAGACACCAGTCAGTGTACAGATATCTCCCTGAGAGAGAGGGGACTGAGAGACACCAGTCAGTGTACAGATATCTCCCTGAGAGAGAGGGGCTGAGAGACACCAGTCAGTGTACAGATATCTCCCTGAGAGAGAGAGGGACTGACAGACACCAGTCAGTGTACAGATATCTCCCTGAGAGAGAGAGGTTCTGAGAGACACCAGTCAGTGTAGAGATATCTCCCTGAGAGAGAGAGAGGGACTGAGAGACACCAGTCAGTGTACAGATATCTCCCTGAGAGAGAGGGACTGAGAGACACCAGTCAGTGTTCAGATATCTCCCTGAGAGAGGGGACTGAGAGACACCAGTCAGTGTACTGATATCTCCCTGGGAGAGGGGATTGAGAGACACCAGTCAGTGTACAGATATCTCCCTGAGAGAGACTGAGAGACACCAGTCAGTGTACAGATATCTCCCTGAGAGAGACTGAGAGACACCAGTCAGTGTACAGATATCTCCCTGAGAGAGACTGAGAGACACCAGTCAGTGTACTGATATCTCCCTGAGAGAGAGAGGGACAGAGAGACACCAGTCAGTGTACAGATATCTCCCTGAGAGAGACTGAGAGACACCAGTCAGTGTACAGATATCTCCCTGAGAGAGACTGAGAGACACCAGTCAGTGTACAGATATCTCCCTGAGACAGAGGGACTGAGAGACACCTGTCAGTGTAATGATATCTCCCTGAGAGAGAAAGAGGGACAGAGAGACACCAGTCAGTGTACAGATATCTCCCTGAGAGAGAAAGAGGGACAGAGAGACACCAGTCAGTGTACAGATATCTCCCTGAGAGAGACTGAGAGACACCAGTCAGTGTACAGATATCTCCCTGAGAGAGAGGGACTGAGAGACACCAGTCAGTGTACAGATATCTCCCTGAGAGAGAGGACTGAGAGACACCAGTCAGTGTACAGATATCTCCCTGAGATAGAGGGACTGAGAGACATCAGTCAGTGTACTGATATCTCCCTGACAGAGACTGAGAGACACCAGTCAGTGTACAGATATCTCCCTGAGAGAGACTGAGAGACACCAGTCAGTGTACAGATATCTCCCTGAGACAGAGGGACTGAGAGACACCAGTCAGTGTAATGATATCTCCCTGAGAGAGAAAGAGGGACAGAGAGACACCAGTCAGTGTACAGATATCTCCCTGAGAGAGAAAGAGGGACAGAGAGACACCAGTCAGTGTAGAGATATCTCCCTGAGAGAGAGGGACTGAGAGACACCAGTAAGTGCACAGATATCTCCTGAGAGGGGGACTGAGAGACACCAGTCAGTGTACTGATATCTCCCTGGGAGAGGGGACTAAGAGACACCAGTCAGTGTACAGATATCTCCCTGAGAGAGACTGAGAGACACCAGTCAGTGTACAGATATCTCCCTGAGAAAGACGGGACTGTGAGACACCAGTCAGTGTACAGATATCTCCATGAGAGAGAGGGGACTGAGAGACCCCAGTCAGTGTAGAGATATCTCCCTGAGAGAGAGAGGGACTGAGAGACACCAGTCAGTGTACAGATATCTCCCTGAGAGAGAGGGACTGAGAGACACCAGTCAGTGTTCGGATGTCTCCCTGAGAGAGAGGGACTGAGAGACACTGGTCAGTGTAGAGATATCTCCCTGAGAGAGAGGGGACCGACAGACACCAGTAAATGTACAGATATCTCCCTGATAGAGAGAGGGGACTGAGAGACACCAGTCAGTGTACAGATATCTCCCTGAGAGAGAGGGACTGAGAGACACCAGTCAGTGTACAGATATCTCCCTGAGAGAGAGGGACTGAGAGACACCAGTCAGTGTACAGATATCTCCCTGAGAGAGAGGGACTGAGAGACACCAGTCAGTGTACAGATATCTCCCTGAGAGAGAGGGGACTGAGAGACACCAGTCAGTGTACAGATATCTCCCTGAGAGAGAGAGGGACTGAGAGACACCAGTCAGTGTACAGATATCTCCCTGAGAAAGCGGACTGAGAGACACCAGTCAGTGTACTGATATCTCCCTGGGAGAGGGGACTGAGAGACACCAGTCAGTGTACAGATATCTCCCTGAGAGAGAGAGGGACTGAGAGACACCAGTCAGTGTACAGATATCTTCCTGAGAGAGAGATAGGGACTGAGAGACACCAGTCAGTGTACAGATATCTCCCTGAGAGAGAGGGACTGAGAGACACCAGTCAGTGTACTGATATCTCCCTGAGAAAGGGGACTGAGAGACACCAGTCAGTGTACAGATATCTCCCTGAGAGAGACTGAGAGACACCAGTCAGTGTACAGATATCTCCCTCTGAGAGAGAGGGACAGAGAGACATCAGTCAGTGTACTGATATCTCCCTGACAGAGACTGAGAGACACCAGTCAGTGTAATGATATCTCCCTGAGAGAGAAAGAGGGACAGAGAGACACCAGTCAGTGTACAGATATCTCCCTGAGAGAGAAAGAGGGACAGAGAGACACCAGTCAGTGTAGAGATATCTCCCTGAGAGAGAGGGGACTGAGACACACCTGTAAGTGTACAGATATCTCCCTGAGAGGGGACTGAGAGACACCAGTCAGTGTACTGATATCTCCCTGGGAGAGGGGACTAAGAGACACCAGTCAGTGTACAGATATCTCCCTGAGAGAGACTGAGAGACACCAGTCAGTGTACAGATATCTCCCTGAGAGAGAGAGGGACTGAGAGACACCAGTCAGTGTACAGATATCTTCCTGAGAGAGAGATAGGGACTGAGAGACACCAGTCAGTGTACAGATATCTCCCTGAGAGAGAGGGACTGAGAGACACCAGTCAGTGTACTGATATCTCCCTGAGAGAGAGAGGGACAGAGAGACACCAGTCAGTGTACAGATATCTCCCTGAGAGAGACTGAGAGACACCAGTCAGTGTACAGATATCTCCCTGAGAGAGACTGAGAGACACCAGTCAGTGTACAGATATCTCCCTGAGAGAGAGGGACTGAGAGACACCAGTCAGTGTAATGATATCTCCCTGAGAGAGAAAGAGGGACAGAGAGACACCAGTCAGTGTAGAGATATCTCCCTGAGAGAGACTGAGAGACACCAGTCAGTGTACAGATATCTCCCTGAGAGAGAGGGACTGAGAGACACCAGTCAGTGTTCAGATATCTCCCTGAGAGAGAGAGGGACTGAGAGTCAGCAGTGTACAGATATCTCCCTGAGAGAGACTGAGAGACACCAGTCAGTGTACAGATATCTCCCTGAGAGAGACTGAGAGACACCAGTCAGTGTACAGATATCTCACTGAGACAGAGGGACTGAGAGACACCAGTCAGTGTAATGATATCTCCCTGAGAGAGAAAGAGGGACTGAGAGACACCAGTCAGTGTTCAGATATCTCCCTGAGAGAGAGAGGGACTGAGAGTCAGCAGTGTACAGATATCTGCCTGAGAGAGAGGGACTGAGAGACACCAGTTTGTGTATAGATATGTCCCTGAGAGAGTGAGAGGACTGAGAGACACCAGTGCACAGATATCTCCTTGAGAGAGAGGAGACTATGAGACTCCAGTCAGTGTACAGATATCTCCTTGAGAGAGAGAGAGGGATTGAGAGACACTAGTCAGTGTACAGATATGTCCCTCTGATAGAGGGGACTGAGAGAGACCAGTCAGTGTACAGATGTCTCCTTGAGAGAGAGAGGGACTGAGAGACATCAGTCAGTGGCTAGATCTCACCCTGAGAGAGAGGTGTTTGGGAGACACCAGTCAGTGTACAGATATCTCCCTGAGAGAGAGAGACAGAGACACACTAGTCAGTGTACAGATATCTCCCGGAGAGAGAGGGACAGAGAGACACCAGTCAGTGTAGAGATATCTCCCTGAGAGAGAGGGGACTGAGACACACCAGTAAGTGTACAGATATCTCCCTGAGAGGGGACTGAGAGACACCAGTCAGTGTACTGATATCTCCCTGGGAGAGGGGACTGAGAGACACCAGTCAGTGTACAGATATCTCCCTGAGAGAGACTGAGAGACACCAGTCAGTGTACAGATATCTCCCTGAGAGAGAGGGACTGAGAGACACCAGTCAGTGTGAAGATATCTCCCTGAGAGAGAGAGGGAGTGAGAGACACCAGTCAGTGTACAGATATCTCCCTGAGAGAGAGGGACTGAGAGACACCAGTCAGTGTAAAGATATCTCCCTGAGAGAGTACAAATGAGAGACAGCAGTCAGTGTTCAGATATCTCCTGAGAGAGACTGAGAGACACCAGTCAGTGTACAGATATCTCCCTGAGAGAGACTGAGAGACACCAGTCAGTGTACAGATATCTCCCTGAGAGAGAGAGGGACAGAGAGACACCAGTCAGTGTACAGATATCTCCCTGTGAGAGACTGAGAGACACCAGTCAGTGTACAGATATCTCCCTGAGAGAGACTGAGAGACACCAGTCAGTGTACAGATATCTCCCTGAGGCAGAGGGACTGAGAGACACCAGTCAGTGTAATGATATCTCCCTGAGAGAGAAAGAGGGACAGAGAGACACCAGTCAGTGTACAGATATCTCCCTGAGAGAGAAGAGGGACAGAGAGACACCAGTCAGTGTACAGATATCTCCCTGAGAGAGACTGAGAGACACCAGTCAGTGTTCAGATATCTCCCTGAGAGAGAGAGCGACTGAGAGACACCAGTCAGTGTACAGATATCTCCCTGAGAGAGAGGGACTGAGAGACACCAGTCAGTGTACAGATATCTCCCTGAGAGAGAGGGACTGAGAGACACCAGTCAGTGTAGAGATATCTCCCTGAGAAAGACGGGACTGTGAGACACCAGTCAGTGTACAGATATCTCCATGAGAGAGGGGGGACTGAGAGACACCAGTCAGTGTAGAGATATCTCCCTGAGAGAGAGAGTGACTGAGAGACACCAGTCAGTGTACAGATATCTCCCTGAGAGAGAGGGACTGAGAGACACCAGTCAGTGTAGAGATATCTCCCTGAGAAAGACGGGACTGTGTGACACCAGTCAGTGTAGAGATATCTCCCTGAGAGAGAGAGAGGGACTGAGAGACACCAGTCAGTGTACAGATATCTCCCTGAGAGAGAGGGAGGGACTCAGAGACACCAGTCAGTGTAGAGATATCTCCCTGAGAGAGAGGGGACTGAGAGACACCAGTCAGTGTACAGATGTCTCCCTGAGAGAGAGGGACTGAGAGACACCAGTCAGTGTAGAGATATCTCCCTGAGAGAGAGGGGACCGACAGACACCAGTAAATGTACAGATATCTCCCTGAGAGAGAGAGGGGACTGAGAGACACCAGTCAGTGTACAGATATCTCCCTGAGAGAGAGGTGACTGAGAGACACCAGTCAGTGTACAGATATCTCCCTGAGAGAGAGGGGCTGAGAGACACCAGTCAGTGTACAGATATCTCCCTGAGAGAGAGAGGGACTGACAGACACCAGTCAGTGTACAGATATCTCCCTGAGAGAGAGAGGGTCTGAGATACACCAGTCAGTGTACAGATATCTCCCTGAGAGAGAGGGGACTGAGAGACACAAGTCAGTGTACAGATATCTCCCTGAGAGAGAGAGGGACTGAGAGACACCAGTCAGTGTACAGATATCTCCCTGAGAGAGGGGACTGAGAGACACCAGTCAGTGTACTGATATCTCCCTGGGAGAGGGGACTGAGAGACACCAGTCAGTGTACAGATATCTCCCTGAGAGAGAGAGGGACTGAGAGACACCAGTCAGTGTACAGATATCTTCCTGAGAGAGAGATAGGGACTGAGAGACACCAGTCAGTGTACAGATATCTCCCTGAGAGAGAGGGACTGAGAGACACCAGTCAGTGTACTGATATCTCCCTAAGAGAGACTGAGAGACACCAGTCAGTGTACAGATATCTCCCTGAGAGAGACTGAGAGACACCAGTCAGTGTACAGATATCTCCCTGAGAGAGAGAGGGACAGAGAGACATCAGTCAGTGTACTGATATCTCCCTGACAGAGACTGAGAGACACCAGTCAGTGTACAGATATCTCCCTGAGAGAGACTGAGAGACACCAGTCAGTGTACAGATATCTCCCTGAGACAGAGGGACTGAGAGACACCAGTCAGTGTAATGATATCTCCCTGAGAGAGAAAGAGGGACAGAGAGACACCAGTCAGTGTACAGATATCTCCCTGAGAGAGAAAGAGGGACAGAGAGACACCAGTCAGTGTAGAGATATCTCCCTGAGAGAGAGGGGACTGAGACACACCAGTAAGTGTACAGATATCTCCCTGAGAGGGGACTGAGAGACACCAGTCAGTGTACTGATATCTCCCTGGGAGAGGGGACTAAGAGACACCAGTCAGTGTACAGATATCTCCCTGAGAGAGACTGAGAGACACCAGTCAGTGTACAGATATCTCCCTGAGAGAGAGAGGGACTGAGAGACACCAGTCAGTGTACAGATATCTTCCTGAGAGAGAGATAGGGACTGAGAGACACCAGTCAGTGTACAGATATCTCCCTGAGAGAGAGGGACTGAGAGACACCAGTCAGTGTACTGATATCTCCCTGAGAGAGAGAGGGACAGAGAGACACCAGTCAGTGTACAGATATCTCCCTGAGAGAGACTGAGAGACACCAGTCAGTGTACAGATATCTCCCTGAGAAAGACGGGACTGTGAGACACCAGTCAGTGTACAGATATCTCCATGAGAGAGAGGGGACTGAGAGACCCCAGTCAGTGTAGAGATATCTCCCTGAGAGAGAGAGGGACTGAGAGACACCAGTCAGTGTACAGATATCTCCCTGAGAGAGAGGGACTGAGAGACACCAGTCAGTGTACAGATGTCTCCCTGAGAGAGAGGGACTGAGAGACACTAGTCAGTGTAGAGATATCTCCCTGAGAGAGAGGGGACCGACAGACACCAGTAAATGTACAGATATCTCCCTGATAGAGAGAGGGGACTGAGAGACACCAGTCAGTGTACAGATATCTCCCTGAGAGAGAGGGGACTGAGAGACACCAGTCAGTGTACAGATATCTCCCTGAGAGAGAGGGGCTGAGAGACACCAGTCAGTGTACAGATATCTCCCTGAGAGAGAGAGGGACTGACTGACACCAGTCAGTGTACAGATATCTCCCTGAGAGAGAGAGGGTCTGAGAGACACCAGTCAGTGTACAGATATCTCCCTGAGAGAGAGGGGACTGAGAGACACCAGTCAGTGTACAGATATCTCCCTGAGAGAGAGAGGGACTGAGAGACACCAGTCAGTGTACAGATATCTCCCTGAGAGAGGGGACTGAGAGACACCCGTCAGTGTACTGATATCTCCCTGGGAGAGGGGACTGAGAGACACCAGTCAGTGTACAGATATCTCCCTGAGAGAGAGAGGGACTGAGAGACACCAGTCAGTGTACAGATATCTTCCTGAGAGAGAGATAGGGACTGAGAGACACCAGTCAGTGTACAGATATCTCCCTGAGAGAGAGGGACTGAGAGACACCAGTCAGTGTACTGATATCTCCCTAAGAGAGACTGAGAGACACCAGTCAGTGTACAGATATCTCCCTGAGAGAGACTGAGAGACACCAGTCAGTGTACAGATATCTCCCTGAGAGAGAGAGGGACAGAGAGACATCAGTCAGTGTACTGATATCTCCCTGACAGAGACTGAGAGACACCAGTCAGTGTACAGATATCTCCCTGAGAGAGACTGAGAGACACCAGTCAGTGTACAGATATCTCCCTGAGACAGAGGGACTGAGAGACACCAGTCAGTGTAATGATATCTCCCTGAGAGAGAAAGAGGGACAGAGAGACACCAGTCAGTGTACAGATATCTCCCTGAGAGAGAAAGAGGGACAGAGAGACACCAGTCAGTGTAGAGATATCTCCCTGAGAGAGAGGGGACTGAGACACACCAGTAAGTGTACAGATATCTCCCTGAGAGGGGACTGAGAGACACCAGTCAGTGTACTGATATCTCCCTGGGAGAGGGGACTAAGAGACACCAGTCAGTGTACAGATATCTCCCTGAGAGAGACTGAGAGACACCAGTCAGTGTACAGATATCTCCCTGAGAGAGAGAGGGACTGAGAGACACCAGTCAGTGTACAGATATCTTCCTGAGAGAGAGATAGGGACTGAGAGACACCAGTCAGTGTACAGATATCTCCCTGAGAGAGAGGGACTGAGAGACACCAGTCAGTGTACTGATATCTCCCTGAGAGAGAGAGGGACAGAGAGACACCAGTCAGTGTACAGATATCTCCCTGAGAGAGACTGAGAGACACCAGTCAGTGTACAGATATCTCCCTGAGAGAGACTGAGAGACACCAGTCAGTGTACAGATATCACCCTGAGAGAGAGGGACTGAGAGACACCAGTCAGTGTAATGATATCTCCCTGAGAGAGAAAGAGGGACAGAGAGACACCAGTCAGTGTACAGATATCTCCCTGAGAGAGACTGAGAGACACCAGTAAGTGTACAGATATCTCCCTGAGAGAGAGGGACTGAGAGACACCAGTCAGTGTTCAGATATCTCCCTGAGAGAGAGAGGGACAGAGAGACATCAGTCAGTGTACAGATATCTCCCTGACAGAGACTGAGAGACACCAGTCAGTGTACAGATATCTCCCTGAGAGAGACTGAGAGACACCAGTCAGTGTACAGATATCTCCCTGAGACAGAGGGACTGAGAGACACCAGTCAGTGTAATGATATCTCCCCGAGAGAGAAAGAGGGACAGAGAGCCACCAGTCAGTGTACAGATATCTCCCTGAGAGAGAAAGAGGGACTGAGAGACAGCAGTGTACAGATATCTGCCTGAGAGAGAGGGACTGAGAGACACCAGTTTGTGTATAGATATGTCCCTGAGAGAGTGAGAGGACTGAGAGACACCAGTGCACAGATATCTCCTTGAGAGAGAGGAGACTGGGAGACTCCAGTCAGTGTACCGATATCTCCTTGAGAGAGAGAGAGGGATTGAGAGACACTAGTCAGTGTACAGATATGTCCCTCTGATAGAGGGGACTGAGAGAGACCAGTCAGTGTACAGATGTCTCCTTGAGAGAGAGAGGGACTGAGAGACATCAGTCAGTGTCTAGATCTCACCCTGAGAGAGAGGTGTTTGGGAGACACCAGTCAGTGTACAGATATCTCCCTGAGAGAGAGACAGAGACACACTAGTCAGTGTACAGATATCTCCCGGAGAGAGAGGGAGGGACTGAGAGACACCAGTCAGTGTAGAGATATCTCCCTGAGAGAGAGGGGACTGAGACACACCAGTAAGTGTACAGATATCTCCCTGAGAGGGGACTGAGAGACACCAGTCAGTGTACTGATATCTCCCTGGGAGAGGGGACTAAGAGACACCAGTCAGTGTACAGATATCTCCCTGAGAGAGACTGAGAGACACCAGTCAGTGTACAGATATCTCCCTGAGAGAGAGAGGGACTGAGAGACACCAGTCAGTGTACAGATATCTTCCTGAGAGAGAGATAGGGACTGAGAGACACCAGTCAGTGTACAGATATCTCCCTGAGAGAGAGGGACTGAGAGACACCAGTCAGTGTACAGATATCTCCCTGAGAGAGACTGAGAGACACCAGTCAGTGTACAGATATCTCCCTGAGAGAGACTGAGAGACACCAGTCAGTGTACAGATATCTCCCTGAGAGAGACTGAGAGACACCAGTCAGTGTACTGATATCTCCCTGAGAGAGAGAGGGACAGAGAGACACCAGTCAGTGTACAGATATCTCCCTGAGAGAGACTGAGAGACACCAGTCAGTGTACAGATATCTCCCTGAGAGAGACTGAGAGACACCAGTCAGTGTACAGATATCTCCCTGAGACAGAGGGACTGAGAGACACCAGTCAGTGTAATGATATCTCCCTGAGAGAGAAAGAGGGACAGAGAGACACCAGTCAGTGTACTGATATCTCCCTGAGAGAGAGAGGGACAGAGAGACACCAGTCAGTGTACAGATATCTCCCTGAGAGAGACTGAGAGACACCAGTCAGTGTTCAGATATCTCCCTGAGAGAGAGAGGGACTGAGAGACACCAGTCAGTGTACAGATATCTCCCTGAGAGAGAGGGACTGAGAGACACCAGTCAGTGTACAGATATCTCCCTGAGATAGAGGGACTGAGAGACACCAGTCAGTGTAGAGATATCTCCCTGAGAAAGACGGGACTGTGAGACACCAGTCAGTGTACAGATATCTCCATGAGAGAGGGGGGACTGAGAGACACCAGTCAGTGTAGAGATATCTCCCTGAGAGAGAGAGTGACTGAGAGACACCAGTCAGTGTACAGATATCTCCCTGAGAGAGAGGGACTGAGAGACACCAGTCAGTGTAGAGATATCTCCCTGAGAAAGACGGGACTGTGTGACACCAGTCAGTGTACAGATATCTCCCTGAGAGAGAGAGAGGGACTGAGAGACACCAGTCAGTGTACAGATATCTCCCTGAGAGAGAGGGGACTGAGAGACACCAGTCAGTGTACAGATGTCTCCCTGAGAGAGAGGGACTGAGAGACACCAGTCAGTGTAGAGATATCTCCCTGAGAGAGAGGGGACCGACAGACACCAGTAAATGTACAGATATCTCCCTGAGAGAGAGAGGGGACTGAGAGACACCAGTCAGTGTACAGATATCTCCCTGAGAGAGAGGGGACTGAGAGACACCAGTCAGTGTACAGATATCTCCCTGAGAGAGAGGGGCTGAGAGACACCAGTCAGTGTACAGATATCTCCCTGAGAGAGAGAGGGACTGACAGACACCAGTCAGTGTACAGATATCTCCCTGAGAGAGAGAGGGTCTGAGATACACCAGTCAGTGTACAGATATCTCCCTGAGAGAGAGGGGACTGAGAGACACAAGTCAGTGTACAGATATCTCCCTGAGAGAGAGAGGGACTGAGAGACACCAGTCAGTGTACAGATATCTCCCTGAGAGAGGGGACTGAGAGACACCCGTCAGTGTACTGATATCTCCCTGGGAGAGGGGACTGAGAGACACCAGTCAGTGTACAGATATCTCCCTGAGAGAGAGAGGGACTGAGAGACACCAGTCAGTGTACAGATATCTTCCTGAGAGAGAGATAGGGACTGAGAGACACCAGTCAGTGTACAGATATCTCCCTGAGAGAGAGGGACTGAGAGACACCAGTCAGTGTACTGATATCTCCCTAAGAGAGACTGAGAGACACCAGTCAGTGTACAGATATCTCCCTGAGAGAGACTGAGAGACACCAGTCAGTGTACAGATATCTCCCTGAGAGAGAGAGGGACAGAGAGACATCAGTCAGTGTACTGATATCTCCCTGACAGAGACTGAGAGACACCAGTCAGTGTACAGATATCTCCCTGAGAGAGACTGAGAGACACCAGTCAGTGTAATGATATCTCCCTGAGAGAGAAAGAGGGACAGAGAGACACCAGTCAGTGTACAGATATCTCCCTGAGAGAGAAAGAGGGACAGAGAGACACCAGTCAGTGTAGAGATATCTCCCTGAGAGAGAGGGGACTGAGACACACCAGTAAGTGTACAGATATCTCCCTGAGAGGGGACTGAGAGACACCAGTCAGTGTACTGATATCTCCCTGGGAGAGGGGACTAAGAGACACCAGTCAGTGTACAGATATCTCCCTGAGAGAGACTGAGAGACACCAGTCAGTGTACAGATATCTCCCTGAGAGAGAGAGGGACTGAGAGACACCAGTCAGTGTACAGATATCTTCCTGAGAGAGAGATAGGGACTGAGAGACACCAGTCAGTGTACAGATATCTCACTGAGAGAGAGGGACTGAGAGACACCAGTCAGTGTACTGATATCTCCCTGAGAGAGAGAGGGACAGAGAGACACCAGTCAGTGTACAGATATCTCCCTGAGAGAGACTGAGAGACACCAGTCAGTGTACAGATATCTCCCTGAGAAAGACGGGACTGTGTGACACCAGTCAGTGTACAGATATCTCCATGAGAGAGAGGGGACTGAGAGACCCCAGTCAGTGTAGAGATATCTCCCTGAGAGAGAGAGGGACTGAGAGACACCAGTCAGTGTACAGATATCTCCCTGAGAGAGACGGGACTGTGAGACACCAGTCAGTGTACAGATATCTCCCTGAGAGAGAGAGGGACTGAGAGACACCAGTCAGTGTACAGATATCTCCCTGAGAGAGAGGGAGGGACTCAGAGACACCAGTCAGTGTAGAGATATCTCCCTGAGAGAGAGGGGACTGAGAGACACCAGTCAGTGTACAGATGTCTCCCTGAGAGAGAGGGTCTGAGAGACACCAGTCAGTGTAGAGATATCTCCCTGAGAGAGAGGGGACCGACAGACACCAGTAAATGTACAGATATCTCCCTGATAGAGAGAGGGGACTGAGAGACACCAGTCAGTGTACAGATATCTCCCTGAGAGAGAGGGGACTGAGAGACACCAGTCAGTGTACAGATATCTCCCTGAGAGAGAGGGGCTGAGAGACACCAGTCAGTGTACAGATATCTCCCTGAGAGAGAGAGGGACTGACTGACACCAGTCAGTGTACAGATATCTCCCTGAGAGAGAGAGGGTCTGAGAGACACCAGTCAGTGTACAGATATCTCCCTGAGAGAGAGGGGACTGAGAGACACCAGTCAGTGTACAGATATCTCCCTGAGAGAGAGAGGGACTGAGAGACACCAGTCAGTGTACAGATATCTCCCTGAGAGAGGGGACTGAGAGACACCCGTCAGTGTACTGATATCTCCCTGGGAGAGGGGACTGAGAGACACCAGTCAGTGTACAGATATCTCCCTGAGAGAGAGAGGGACTGAGAGACACCAGTCAGTGTACAGATATCTTCCTGAGAGAGAGATAGGGACTGAGAGACACCAGTCAGTGTACAGATATCTCCCTGAGAGAGAGGGACTGAGAGACACCAGTCAGTGTACTGATATCTCCCTAAGAGAGACTGAGAGACACCAGTCAGTGTACAGATATCTCCCTGAGAGAGACTGAGAGACACCAGTCAGTGTACAGATATCTCCCTGAGAGAGAGAGGGACAGAGAGACATCAGTCAGTGTACTGATATCTCCCTGACAGAGACTGAGAGACACCAGTCAGTGTACAGATATCTCCCTGAGAGAGACTGAGAGACACCAGTCAGTGTACAGATATCTCCCTGAGACAGAGGGACTGAGAGACACCAGTCAGTGTAATGATATCTCCCTGAGAGAGAAAGAGGGACAGAGAGACACCAGTCAGTGTACAGATATCTCCCTGAGAGAGAAAGAGGGACAGAGAGACACCAGTCAGTGTAGAGATATCTCCCTGAGAGAGAGGGGACTGAGACACACCAGTAAGTGTACAGATATCTCCCTGAGAGGGGACTGAGAGACACCAGTCAGTGTACTGATATCTCCCTGGGAGAGGGGACTAAGAGACACCAGTCAGTGTACAGATATCTCCCTGAGAGAGACTGAGAGACACCAGTCAGTGTACAGATATCTCCCTGAGAGAGAGAGGGACTGAGAGACACCAGTCAGTGTACAGATATCTTCCTGAGAGAGAGATAGGGACTGAGAGACACCAGTCAGTGTACAGATATCTCCCTGAGAGAGAGGGACTGAGAGACACCAGTCAGTGTACTGATATCTCCCTGAGAGAGAGAGGGACAGAGAGACACCAGTCAGTGTACAGATATCTCCCTGAGAGAGACTGAGAGACACCAGTCAGTGTACAGATATCTCCCTGAGAGAGACTGAGAGACACCAGTCAGTGTACAGATATCACCCTGAGAGAGAGGGACTGAGAGACACCAGTCAGTGTAATGATATCTCCCTGAGAGAGAAAGAGGGACTGAGAGACACCAGTCAGTGTACAGATATCTCCCTGAGAGAGACTGAGAGACACCAGTCAGTGTACAGATATCTCCCTGAGAGAGAGGGACTGAGAGACACCAGTCAGTGTTCAGATATCTCCCTGAGAGAGAGAGGGACTGAGAGACATCAGTCAGTGTACAGATATCTCCCTGAGAGAGACTGAGAGACACCAGTCAGTTTACTGATATCTCGCTGAGAGAGACTGAGAGACACAAGTCAGTTTACAGATATCTCCCTGACAGAGAGGGACTGAGAGACACCAGTCAGTGTAATGATATCTCCCTGAGAGAGAAAGAGGGACAGAGAGCCACCAGTCAGTGTACAGATATCTCCCTGAGAGAGAAAGAGGGACTGAGAGACAGCAGTGTACAGATATCTGCCTGAGAGAGAGGGACTGAGAGACACCAGTTTGTGTATAGATATGTCCCTGAGAGAGTGAGAGGACTGAGAGACACCAGTGCACAGATATCTCCTTGAGAGAGAGGAGACTGGGAGACTCCAGTCAGTGTACAGATATCTCCTTGAGAGAGAGAGAGGGATTGAGAGACACTAGTCAGTGTACAGATATGTCCCTCTGATAGAGGGGACTGAGAGAGACCAGTCAGTGTACAGATGTCTCCTTGAGAGAGAGAGGGACTGAGAGACATCAGTCAGTGTCTAGATCTCACCCTGAGAGAGAGGTGTTTGGGAGACACCAGTCAGTGTACAGATATCTCCCTGAGAGAGAGAGACAGAGACACACTAGTCAGTGTACAGATATCTCCCGGAGAGAGAGGGAGGGACTGAGAGACACCAGTCAGTGTAGAGATATCTCCCTGAGAGAGAGGGGACTGAGACACACCAGTAAGTGTACAGATATCTCCCTGAGAGGGGACTGAGAGACACCAGTCAGTGTACTGATATCTCCCTGGGAGAGGGGACTAAGAGACACCAGTCAGTGTACAGATATCTCCCTGAGAGAGACTGAGAGACACCAGTCAGTGTACAGATATCTCCCTGAGAGAGAGAGGGACTGAGAGACACCAGTCAGTGTACAGATATCTTCCTGAGAGAGAGATAGGGACTGAGAGACACCAGTCAGTGTACAGATATCTCCCTGAGAGAGAGGGACTGAGAGACACCAGTCAGTGTAGAGATATCTCCCTGAGAAAGACGGGACTGTGTGACACCAGTCAGTGTAGAGATATCTCCCTGAGAGAGAGAGAGGGACTGAGAGACACCAGTCAGTGTACAGATATCTCCCTGAGAGAGAGGGAGGGACTCAGAGACACCAGTCAGTGTAGAGATATCTCCCTGAGAGAGAGGGGACTGAGAGACACCAGTCAGTGTACAGATGTCTCCCTGAGAGAGAGGGACTGAGAGACACCAGTCAGTGTAGAGATATCTCCCTGAGAGAGAGGGGACCGACAGACACCAGTAATGTACAGATATCTCCCTGAGAGAGAGAGGGGACTGAGAGACACCAGTCAGTGTACAGATATCTCCCTGAGAGAGAGGTGACTGAGAGACACCAGTCAGTGTACAGATATCTCCCTGAGAGAGAGGGGACTGAGAGACACCAGTCAGTGTACAGATATCTCCCTGAGAGAGAGAGGGACTGACAGACACCAGTCAGTGTACAGATATCTCCCTGAGAGAGAGAGGGTCTGAGATACACCAGTCAGTGTACAGATATCTCCCTGAGAGAGAGGGGACTGAGAGACACAAGTCAGTGTACAGATATCTCCCTGAGAGAGAGAGGGACTGAGAGACACCAGTCAGTGTACAGATATCTCCCTGAGAGAGGGGGGACTGAGAGACACCAGTCAGTGTACAGATATCTCCCTGGGAGAGGGGACTGAGAGACACCAGTCAGTGTACAGATATCTCCCTGAGAGAGAGAGGGACTGAGAGACACCAGTCAGTGTTCAGATATCTTCCTGAGAGAGATAGGGACTGAGAGACACCAGTCAGTGTACAGATATCTCCCTGAGAGAGAGGGGAATGAGAGACACCAGTCAGTGTACTGATATCTCGCTGAAAGAGAGAGACTGAGAGACACCAGTCAGTGTACAGATATCTCCCTGAGAGAGACTGAGAGACACCAGTCAGTGTACAGATATCTCCCTGAGAGAGAGGGCGACTGAAAGACACCAGTCAGTGTACTGATATCTCCCTGACAGAGACTGAGAGACACCAGTCAGTGTACAGATATCTCCCTGAGAGAGACTGAGAGACACCAGTCAGTGTACAGATATCTCCCTGAGATAGAGGGACTGAGAGACACCAGTCAGTGTAATGATATCTCCCTGAGAGAGAAAGAGGGACAGAGAGACACCAGTCAGTGTACAGATATCTCCCTGAGAGAGAAAGAGGGACAGAGAGACACCAGTCAGTGTAGAGATATCTCCCTGAGAGAGAGGGGACTGAGACACACCAGTAAGTGTACAGATATCTCCCTGAGAGGGGACTGAGAGACACCAGTCAGTGTACTGATATCTCCCTGGGAGAGGGGACTAAGAGACACCAGTCAGTGTACAGATATCTCCCTGAGAGGGACAGAGAGACACCAGTCAGTGTACAGATATCTCCCTGAGAGAGAGGGACTGAGAGACACCAGTCAGTGTACAGATATCTTCCTGAGAGAGAGAAAGGGACTGAGAGAGATCATTCAGTGTACAGACATCTCCCTGAGGGAGAGGGACTGAGAGACACCAGTCAGTGTACAGATATCTCCCTGAGAGAGAGAGAGCGACTGAGAGACACCAGTCAGTGTACAGATATCTCCCTGAGAGAGACTGAGAGACACCAGTCAGTGTACAGATATCTCCCTGAGAAAGACGGGACTGTGAGACACCAGTCAGTGTACAGATATCTCCATGAGAGAGAGGGGACTGAGAGACACCAGTCAGTGTAGAGATATCTCCCTGAGAGAGAGAGGGACTGAGAGACACCAGTCAGTGTACAGATATCTCCCTGAGAGAGAGAGGGACTGAGAGACACCAGTCAGTGTACAGATGTCTCCCTGAGAGAGAGGGACTGAGAGACACCAGTCAGTGTACAGATATCTCCCTGAGAGAGAGGGGACTGACAGACACCAGTAAGTGTACAGATATCTCCCTGATAGAGAGAGGGGACTGAGAGACACCAGTCAGTGTACAGATATCTCCCTGAGAGAGAGGGGACTGAGAGACACCAGTCAGTGTACAGATATCTCCCTGAGAGAGAGGGGACTGAGAGACACCAGTCAGTGTACAGATATCTCCCTGAGAGAGAGAGGGACTGAGAGACACCAGTCAGTGTACAGATATCTCCCTGAGAGAGAGAGGGACTGAGAGACACCAGTCAGTGTACAGATATCTCCCTGAGAGAGAGGGGACTGAGAGACACCAGTCAGTGTACAGATATCTCCCTGAGAGAGAGAGGGACTGAGAGACACCAGTCAGTGTACAGATATCTCCCTGAGAGAGGGGACTGAGAGACACCCGTCAGTGTACTGATATCTCCCTGGGAGAGGGGACTGAGAGACACCAGTCAGTGTACAGATATCTCCCTGAGAGAGAGAGGGACTGAGAGACACCAGTCAGTGTACAGATATCTTCCTGAGAGAGAGATAGGGACTGAGAGACACCAGTCAGTGTACAGATATCTCCCTGAGAGAGAGGGACTGAGAGACACCAGTCAGTGTACTGATATCTCCCTGAGAGAGACTGAGAGACACCAGTCAGTGTACAGATATCTCCCTGAGAGAGACTGAGAGACACCAGTCAGTGTACAGATATCTCCCTGAGAGAGAGAGACATAAAGATACCAGTTAGTGTACTGATATCTCGCTGAAAGAGACTGAGAGACACCAGGCAGTTTACAGATATCTCAATGAGATCGTAGCTGAGAGACACCAGTCAGTGTACAGATATCTCCCTGAGACAGAGGGACTGAGAGACACCAGTCAGTGTACAGATATCTCCCTGAGAGAGAGAGGGACTGAGAGACACCAGTCAGTGTACAGATATCTCCCTGAGAGAGAGAGGGACTGAGAGACACCAGTCAGTGTAGAGATATCTCCCTGAGAGAGAGGGGACTGAGAGACACCAGTCAGTGTACAGATATCTCCCTGAGAGAGGGGACTGAGAGACACCAGTCAGTGTACTGATATCTCCCTGGAGAGAGGGGACTGAGAGACACCAGTCAGTGTACAGATATCTCCCTGAGAGAGGGACTGAGAGACACCAGTCAGTGTACAGATATCTCCCTGAGAGAGAGAGGGACTGAGAGACACCAGTCAGTGTACAGATATCTTCCTGAGAGAGAGAGGGACTGAGAGACACCAGTCAGTGTACAGATATCTCCCTGAGAGAGAGGGACTGAGAGACACCAGTCAGTGTACTGATATCTCCCTGAGAGAGAGAGGGACTGAGAGACACCAGTCAGTGTACAGATATCTCCCTGAGAGAGACTGAGAGACACCAGTCAGTGTACAGATATCTCCCTGAGAGAGACTGAGAGACACCAGTCAGTGTACAGATATCACCCTGAGAGAGAGGGACTGAGAGACACCAGTCAGTGTAATGATATCTCCCTGAGAGAGAAAGAGGGACTGAGAGACACCAGTCAGTGTACAGATATCTCCTAGAGAGAGAGTGAGAGACACCAGTAAGTGTACAGATATCTCCCTGAGAGAGAGGGACTGAGAGACACCAGTCAGTGTTCAGATATCTCCCTGAGAGAGAGAGGGACAGAGAGACACCAGTCAGTGTACAGATATCTCCCTGACAGAGACTGAGAGACACCAGTCAGTGTACAGATATCTCCCTGAGAGAGACTGAGAGACACCAGTCAGTGTACAGATATCTCCCTGAGACAGAGGGACTGAGAGACACCAGTCAGTGTAATGATATCTCCCCGAGAGAGAAAGAGGGACAGAGAGCCACCAGTCAGTGTACAGATATCTCCCTGAGAGAGAAAGAGGGACTGAGAGACAGCAGTGTACAGATATCTGCCTGAGAGAGAGGGACTGAGAGACACCAGTTTGTGTATAGATATGTCCCTGAGAGAGTGAGAGGACTGAGAGACACCAGTGCACAGATATCTCCTTGAGAGAGAGGAGACTGGGAGACTCCAGTCAGTGTACCGATATCTCCTTGAGAGAGAGAGAGGGATTGAGAGACACTAGTCAGTGTACAGATATGTCCCTCTGATAGAGGGGACTGAGAGAGACCAGTCAGTGTACAGATGTCTCCTTGAGAGAGAGAGGGACTGAGAGACATCAGTCAGTGTCTAGATCTCACCCTGAGAGAGAGGTGTTTGGGAGACACCAGTCAGTGTACAGATATCTCCCTGAGAGAGAGACAGAGACACACTAGTCAGTGTACAGATATCTCCCGGAGAGAGAGGGAGGGACTGAGAGACACCAGTCAGTGTAGAGATATCTCCCTGAGAGAGAGAGGGGAATGAGACACACCAGTAAGTGTACAGATATCTCCCTGAGAGGGGACTGAGAGACACCAGTCAGTGTACTGATATCTCCCTGGGAGAGGGGACTAAGAGACACCAGTCAGTGTACAGATATCTCCCTGAGAGAGACTGAGAGACACCAGTCAGTGTACAGATATCTCCCTGAGAGAGAGGGACTGAGAGACACCAGTCAGTGTACAGATATCTTCCTGAGAGAGAGAGGGACTGAGAGACACCAGTCAGTGTACAGATATCTCCCTGAGAGAGAGGGACTGAGAGACACCAGTCAGTGTACAGATATCTCCCTGAGAGAGACTGAGAGACACCAGTCAGTGTACAGATATCTCCCTGAGAGAGACTGAGAGACACCAGTCAGTGTACAGATATCTCCCTGAGTAAGAGGCCTGATAGACACCAGTCAGTGTACTGATATCTCCCTGAGAGAGAGCGGGACCGAGAGACACCAGTCAGTGTACAGATATCTCCCTGAGAGAAAGAGGGGCTGAGAGACACCAGTCAGTGTACAGATATCTCCCTGAGAGAGACTGAGAGACACCAGTCAGTGTACAGATATCTCCCTGAGACAGAGGGACTGAGAGACACCTGTCAGTGTAATGATATCTCCCTGAGAGAGAAAGAGGGACAGAGAGACACCAGTCAGTGTACAGATATCTCCCTGAGAGAGAAAGAGGGACAGAGAGACACCAGTCAGTGTACAGATATCTCCCTGAGAGAGACTGAGAGACACCAGTCAGTGTACAGATATCTCCCTGAGAGAGAGAGGGACTGAGAGACACCAGTCAGTGTACAGATATCTCCCTGAGAGAGAGGGACTGAGAGACACCAGTCAGTGTACAGATATCTCCCTGAGATAGAGGGACTGAGAGACACCAGTCAGTGTACAGATATCTCCCTGAGAAGACGGGACGGAGAGACACCAGTCAGTGTACAGATATCTCCATGAGAGAGGGGGGACTGAGAGACACCAGTCAGTGTACAGATATCTCCCTGAGAGAGAGAGTGGACTGAGAGACACCAGTCAGTGTACAGATATCTCCCTGAGAGAGAGGGACTGAGAGACACCAGTCAGTGTACAGATATCTCCCTGAGAGAGAGGGACTGAGAGACACCAGTCAGTGTACAGATATCTCCCTGAGAGAGAGAGGGACTGAGAGACACCAGTCAGTGTACAGATATCTCCCTGAGAGAGAGGGGACTGAGAGACACCAGTCAGTGTACAGATATCTCCCTGAGAGAGAGGGACTGAGAGACACCAGTCAGTGTACAGATATCTCCCTGAGAGAGAGGGGACTGAGAGACACCAGTCAGTGTACAGATATCTCCCTGAGAGAGAGAGGGACTGAGAGACACCAGTCAGTGTACAGATATCTCCCTGAGAGAGAGGGGACTGAGAGACACCAGTCAGTGTACAGATATCTCCCTGAGAGAGAGGGGACTGAGAGACACCAGTCAGTGTACAGATATCTCCCTGAGAGAGAGAGGGACTGAGAGACACCAGTCAGTGTACAGATATCTCCCTGAGAGAGAGAGGGACTGAGAGACACCAGTCAGTGTACAGATATCTCCCTGAGAGAGAGGGGCCTGAGAGACACCAGTCAGTGTACAGATATCTCCCTGAGAGAGAGAGGGACTGAGAGACACCAGTCAGTGTACAGATATCTCCCTGAGAGAGGGGACTGAGAGACACCAGTCAGTGTACAGATATCTCCCTGAGAGAGAGGGACTGAGAGACACCAGTCAGTGTACAGATATCTCCCTGAGAGAGAGAGGACTGAGAGACACCAGTCAGTGTACAGATATTTCACTGACAGAGAGAGGGACTGAAAGACACCAGTCAGTGTACAGATATCTCCCAGAGAGAGAGGGACTGAGTGATACCAGTCAGTGTACAGATATCTCCCTGAGAGAGAGGACTGAGAGACACCTGTCAGTGTTCAGATATCTCCCTGAGAGAGGGACTGAGAGACACCAGTCAGTGTTCATATATCTCCCTGAGAGAGAGGGACTGAGAGACACCAGTCAGTGTACAGATATCTCCCTGAGAGAGAGGGACTGAGAGACACCAGTCAGTGTACAGATATCTCCCTGAGAGAGAGGACTGAGAGACACCAGTCAGTGTACAGATATCTCCCTGAGAGAGAGGGACTGAGAGACACCAGTCAGTGTACAGATATCTCCCTGAGAGAGAGAGGGACTGAGAGACACCAGTCAGTGTACAGATATCTCCCTGAGAGAGAGGGACTGAGAGACACCAGTCAGTGTACAGATATCTCCCTGAGAGAGGGGACTGAGAGACACCAGTCAGTGTACAGATATCTCCCTGAGAGAGAGGGACTGAGAGACACCAGTCAGTGTACAGATATCTCCCTGAGAGAGAGGGACTGAGAGACACCAGTCAGTGTACAGATATCTCCCTGAGAGAGAGGGACTGAGAGACACCAGTCAGTGTACAGATATCTCCCTGAGAGAGAGGGACTGAGAGACACCAGTCAGTGTACAGATATCTCCCTGAGAGAGAGGGACTGAGAGACACCAGTCAGTGTACTGATATCTCCCTGAGAGAGAGAGGAAATGAGAGACACCAGTCAGTGTACAGATATCTCCCTGAGAGAGACTGAGAGACACCAATCGGTGTACAGATATCTCCCTGAGAACGAGGGACAGGGAGACACCAGTCAGTGTACAGATATCTCCATGAGAGAGAGGGGACTGAGAGACACCAGTCAGTGTAGAGATATCTCCCTGAGAGAGAGAGGGACTGAGAGACACCAGTCAGTGTACAGATATCTCCCTGAGAGAGAGGGACTGAGAGACACCAGTCAGTGTACAGATATCTCCCTGAGAGAGAGAGGGACTGAGAGACACCAGTCAGTGTACAGATATCTCCCTGAGAGAGAGGAGGGACTGAGAGACACCAGTCAGTGTACAGATATCTCCCTGAGAGAGAGGGGACTGAGAGACACCAGTCAGTGTACAGATGTCTCCCTGAGAGAGAGGGACTGAGAGACACCAGTCAGTGTAGAGATATCTCCCTGAGAGAGAGAGTACCTGAGAGACACCAGTCAGTGTACAGATATCTCCCTGAGAGAGAGAGGGGACTGAGAGACACCAGTCAGTGTACAGATATCTCCCTGAGAGAGAGGGGACTGAGAGACACCAGTCAGTGTACAGATATCTCCCTGAGAGAGAGGGACTGAGAGACACCAGTCAGTGTACAGATATCTCCCTGAGAGAGAGAGGGACTGAGAGACACCAGTCAGTGTACAGATATCTCCCTGAGAGAGAGAGGGACTGAGAGACACCAGTCAGTGTACAGATATCTCCCTGAGAGAGAGGGGACTGAGAGACACCAGTCAGTGTACAGATATCTCCCTGAGAGAGAGAGGGACTGAGAGACACCAGTCAGTGTACAGATATCTCCCTGAGAGAGGGGACTGAGAGACACCAGTCAGTGTACAGATATCTCCCTGAGAGAGAGAGGGACTGAGAGACACCAGTCAGTGTACAGATATCTCCCTGAGAGAGAGAGGGACTGAGAGACACCAGTCAGTGTACAGATATCTCCCTGAGAGAGAGAGGGACTGAGAGACACCAGTCAGTGTACAGATATCTCCCTGAGAGAGAGGGACTGAGAGACACCAGTCAGTGTACAGATATCTCCCTGAGAGAGAGGGACTGAGAGACACCAGTCAGTGTACAGATATCTCCCTGAGAGAGAGGGACTGAGAGACACCAGTCAGTGTACAGATATCTCCCAGAGAGAGAGAGAGGTCCTGAGAGACACCAGTCAGTGTACTGATATCTCCCTGAGAGACAGAACTTAGAGACACCAGTCAGTGTACAGATATCTCCCTGAGAGCGGACTGAGAGACTCCAGTCAGTGTACAGATATCTCCCTGAGAGAGAATGGGGTCTGGGGTCTGAGAGATATCGCTAAGTGTACAGATATCTCCCTGAGAGAGAGAGGGACTGAGAGACACCAGTCAGTGTACAGATATCTCCCTGAGAGAGAGAGGGACAGAGAGACACCAGTCAGTGTACAGATATCTCCCTGAGAGAGAGGGGACTGAGAGACACCAGTCAGTGTACAGATATCTCCCTGAGAGAGGGGACTGAGAGACACCAGTCAGTGTACTGATATCTCCCTGAGAGAGAGGGACTAAGAGACACCAGTCAGTGTGCAGATGTCTACCTGAGAGAGACTGAGAGACACCAGTCAGTGTACAGATATCTCCCTGAGAGAGAGAGAGATTGTGAGACACCAGTCAGTGTACAGATATCTTCCTGAGAGAGAGATAGGGACTGAGAGACACCAGTCAGTGTACAGATATCTCCCTGAGAGAGAGGGACTGAGAGACACCAGTCAGTGTACTGATATCTCCCTGAGAGAGAGAGGGACAGAGAGACACCAGTCAGTGTACAGATATCTCCCTGAGAGCGGAGGACTGAGAGACACCAGTCAGCGTTCAGATGTCTCACTGAGAGAGATGAACTGAGAGACACTGGTCAGTGTACAGATATCACCCTGAGTGAGAGGAACTGAGAGACACCAGTCAGTGTTCATATATCTCCCTGAGAGAGAAAGAGGGACAGAGAGACACCAGTCAGTGTACAGATATCTCCCTGAGAGAGACTGAGAGACACCAGTAAGTGTACAGATATCTCCCTGAGAGAGAGGGACTGAGAGACACCAGTCAGTGTTCAGATATCTCCCTGAGAGAGAGAGGGACAGAGAGACATCAGTCAGTGTACAGATATCTCCCTGACAGAGACTGAGAGACACCAGTCAGTGTACAGATATCTCCCTGAGAGAGACTGAGAGACACCAGTCAGTGTACAGATATCTCCCTGAGACAGAGGGACTGAGAGACACCAGTCAGTGTAATGATATCTCCCTGAGAGAGAAAGAGGGACAGAGAGCCACCAGTCAGTGTACAGATATCTCCCTGAGAGAGAAAGAGGGACTGAGAGACAGCAGTGTACAGATATCTGCCTGAGAGAGAGGGACTGAGAGACACCAGTTTGTGTATAGATATGTCCCTGAGAGAGTGAGAGGACTGAGAGACACCAGTGCACAGATATCTCCTTGAGAGAGAGGAGACTGGGAGACTCCAGTCAGTGTACAGATATCTCCTTGAGAGAGAGAGAGGGATTGAGAGACACTAGTCAGTGTACAGATATGTCCCTCTGATAGAGGGGACTGAGAGAGACCAGTCAGTGTACAGATGTCTCCTTGAGAGAGAGAGGGACTGAGAGACATCAGTCAGTGTCTAGATATCACCCTGAGAGAGAGGTGTTTGGGAGACACCAGTCAGTGTACAGATATCTCCCTGAGAGAGAGAGACAGAGACACACTAGTCAGTGTACAGATATCTCCCGGAGAGAGAGGGAGGGACTGAGAGACACCAGTCAGTGTAGAGATATCTCCCTGAGAGAGAGGGGACTGAGACACACCAGTAAGTGTACAGATATCTCCCTGAGAGGGGACTGAGAGACACCAGTCAGTGTACAGATATCTCCCTGAGAGAGGGGACTGAGAGACACCAGTCAGTGTACAGCTATGTCGCTCTGAGAGAGGGGACTGAGACACACCAGTCAGTGTACAGATATCTCCCTGAGAGAGAGAGGGACTGAGAGACACCAGTCAGTGTACAGATATCTCCCTGAGAGAGAGAGAGGGACTGAGAGACACCAGTCAGTGTACAGATATCTCCCTGAGAGAGAGAGGGACTGAGAGACACCAGTCAGTGTACAGATATCTCCCTGAGAGAGAGAGGGACTGAGAGACACCAGTCAGTGTACAGATATCTCCCTGAGAGAGAGGGACTGAGAGACACCAGTCAGTGTACAGATATCTCCCTGAGAGAGAGGGACTGAGAGACACCAGTCAGTGTACAGATATCTCCCTGAGAGAGAGGGACTGAGAGACACCAGTCAGTGTACAGATATCTCCCTGAGAGAGAGGGACTGAGAGACACCAGTCAGTGTACAGATATCTCCCTGAGAGAGAGACTGAGAGACACCAGTCAGTGTACAGATATCTCCCTGAGAGAGAGGGACTGAGAGACACCAGTCAGTGTACAGATATCTCCCTGAGAGAGAGGGGACTGAGAGCCAACAGTCAGTGTACAGATATCTCCCTGAGAGAGAGGGACTGAGAGACACCAGTCAGTGTACAGATATCTCCCTGAGAGAGAGAGGGACTGAGAGACACCAGTCAGTGTACAGATATCTCCCTGAGAGAGAGGGACTGAGAGACACCAGTCAGTGTACAGATATCTCCCTGAGAGAGAGGGACTGAGAGACACCAGTCAGTGTACAGATATCTCCCTGAGAGAGAGGGACTGAGAGACACCAGTCAGTGTACAGATATCTCCCTGAGAGAGAGAGGGACTGAGAGACACCAGTCAGTGTACAGATATCTCCCTGAGAGAGAGGGACTGAGAGACACCAGTCAGTGTACAGATATCTCCCTGAGAGAGAGGGACTGAGAGACACCAGTCAGTGTACAGATATCTCCCTGAGAGAGAGGGGACTGAGAGACACCAGTCAGTGTACAGATATCTCCCTGGGAGAGAGAGGAACTGAGAGACACCAGTCAGTGTACAGATATCTCCCTGAGAGAGAGGGACTGAGAGACACCAGTCAGTGTACAGATATCTCCCTGAGAGAGAGGGGACTGAGAGACACCAGTCAGTGTACAGATATCTCCCTGAGAGAGAGAGGGACTGAGAGACACCAGTCAGTGTACAGATATCTCCCTGAGAGAGAGAGGGACTGAGAGACACCAGTCAGTGTACAGATATCTCCCTGAGAGAGAGGGACTGAGAGACACCAGTCAGTGTACAGATATCTCCCTGAGAGAGAGGGACTGAGAGACACCAGTCAGTGTAGAGATATCTCCCTGAGAGAGAGGGGACTGAGAGACACCAGTCAGTGTACAGATATCTCCCTGAGAGAGAGAGGGACTGAGAGACACCAGTCAGTGTACAGATATCTCCCTGAGAGAGAGGGGACTGAGAGACACCAGTCAGTGTACAGATATCTCCCTGAGAGAGAGGGGACTGAGAGACACCAGTCAGTGTACAGATATCTCCCTGAGAGAGAGGGACTGAGAGACACCAGTCAGTGTACAGATATCTCCCTGAGAGAGAGGGACTGAGAGACACCAGTCAGTGTACAGATATCTCCCTGAGAGAGAGGGGACTGAGAGACACCAGTCAGTGTACAGATATCTCCCTGAGAGAGAGAGGGACTGAGAGACACCAGTCAGTGTACAGATATCTCCTGAGAGAGAGAGGGACTGAGAGACACCAGTCAGTGTACAGATATCTCCCTGAGAGAGAGGGACTGAGAGACACCAGTCAGTGTACAGATATCTCCCTGAGAGAGAGGACTGAGAGACACCAGTCAGTGTACAGATATCTCCCTGAGAGAGGACTGAGAGACACCAGTCAGTGTACAGATATCTCCCTGAGAGAGAGAGGGACTGAGAGACACCAGTCAGTGTACAGATATCTCCCTGAGAGAGAGAGGGACTGAGAGACACCAGTCAGTGTACAGATATCTCCCTGAGAGAGAGGGACTGAGAGACACCAGTCAGTGTAATATCCCCTGAAGAGACAGAGGGACCAGAGAGACTGACACCAGTCAGTGTACAGATATCTCCCTGAGAGAGACTGTGAGACACCAGTCAGTGTACAGATATCTCCCTGAGAGAGAGGGACTGAGAGACACCAGTCAGTGTAATGATATCTCCCTGAGAGAGAAAGAGGGACAGAGAGACACCAGTCAGTGTACAGATATCTCCCTGAGAGAGACTGAGAGACACCAGTCAGTGTACAGATATCTCCCTGAGAGAGAGGGACTGAGAGACACCAGTCAGTGTACAGTATCTCCCTGAGAGCTAGAGGGAATGAAAGACTCCAGTCAGTGTACAGACATCTTCCTGAGAGAGAGGGACTGAGAGACACCAGTTTGTGTATAGATATGTCCCTGAGAGAGTGAGAGGACTGAGAGACACCAGTGCACCGATATCTCCTTGAGAGAAAGGAGACTGGGAGACACCAGTCAGTGTACAGATATCTCCCTGAGAGAGAGAGGGGACTGGGAGACACCAGTCAGTGTACAGATATCTCCTTGAGAGAGAGAGGGACTGAGAGACACTAGTCAGTGTACAGATATGTCCCTCTGAGAGAGGGGACTGAGAGAGACCAGTCAGTGTACAGATGTCTCCTTGAGAGAGAGAGGGACTGAGAGACATCAGTCAGTGTCTAGATATCACCCTGAGAGAGAGGTGTCTGAGAGACACCAGTCAGTGTACAGATATCTCCCTGAGAGAGAGGGACTGAGAGACACCAGTCAGTGTACAGATATCTCCCTGAGAGAGAGAGAGACTGAGAGACACCAGTCAGTGTACAGATATCTCCCTGAGAGAGAGAGTCTCAGAGACACCAGTCAGTGTACAGATATCTCCCTGAGAGAGAGGGATTGAAAGACACCAGTCAGTGTACAGATATCTCCCTGAGAGCTAGAGGGACTGAGAGACACCAGTCAGTGTACAGATATCTCCCTGAGAGAGAGGGACTGAGAGACACCAGTCAGTGTACAGATATCTCCCTGAGAGAGAGGGGACTGAGAGACACCAGTCAGTGTACAGATATCTCCCTGAGAGAGAGGGGACTGAGAGACACCAGTCAGTGTACAGATATCTCCCTGAGAGAGAGAGGGACTGAGAGACACCAGTCAGTGTACAGATATCTCCCTGAGAGAGAGGGGACTGAGAGACAGCAGTCAGTGTACAGATATCTCCCTGAGAGAGAGGGGACTGAGAGACACCAGTCAGTGTACAGATATCTCCCTGAGAGAGAGAGGGACTGAGAGACACCAGTCAGTGTACAGATATCTCCCTGAGAGAGAGGGACTGAGAGACACCAGTCAGTGTACAGATATCTCCCTGGGAGAGAGAGGGACTGAGAGACACCAGTCAGTGTACAGCTATGTCGCTCTGAGAGAGGGGACTGAGAGAGACCAGTCAGTGTACAGATATCTCCTTGAGAGAGAGAGGGACTGAGAGACACCTGTCAGTGCACAGATATCTCCCGGAGAGAGTGAGACCGAGAGACACCATTCAGTGTACTGATATCTCCCTGAGAGAGAGGGACTGAGAGACACCAGTCAGTGTACAGATATCTCCCTGAGAGAGAGAGGGACTGAGAGGCACCAGTCAGTGTACAGATATCTCTCTGAGAGAGGGGACTGAGAGACACCAGTCAGTGTACAGATATCTCCCTGAGAGAGCGAGGGGACTGAGACACACCAGTAAGTGTACAGATATCTCCCTGAGAGGGGACTGAGAGACACCAGTCAGTGTACTGATATCTCCCTGAGAGAGGGGACTGAGAGACACCAGTCAGTGTACAGATATCTCCCTGTGAGAGAGAGGGGTTTGAGAGACACCAGTCAGTGTACAGATATCTCCCTGAGAGGGGACTGAGAGACACCAGTCAGTGTACAGATATCTCCCTGAGAGAGAGAGGGGACTGAGAGACACCAGTCCGTGTACAGATATCGCCCTGAGAGAGAGAGCGACTGAGAGACACCAATCAGTGTACAGATATCTCTCTGTGAGAGAGAGGGCCTGAGAGACACCAGTCAGTGTACAGATATCTCTCTGAGTGAGGGGACTGAGAGACATCAGTCAGTGTACAGATATCTCCCTGAGAGAGAGAGGGACTGAGAGGCCCCAGTCAGTGTACAGATATCTCCCTGAGAGAGAGAGGGACTGAGAGTCACCAGTCAGTGTACAGATATCTCTCTGAGAGAGGGGACTGAGAGACACCAGTCAGTGTACAGATATCTCCCTGAGAGAGAGAGGGGACTGAGAGAAACCAGTCAGTGTACAAATATCTACCTGAGAGACAGGGGACTGAGAGACACCAGTCAGTGTACAGATATCTCGCTGAGAAAGGGACTGAGAGACACCAGTCAGTGTACAGGTATCTCCCTGAGAGAGAGAGAGGGACTGGGAGACACCAGTCAGTGTGCAGATATCTCCCTGAGAGAGAGAGGGGACTGAGAGACACCAGTCAGTGTACAGATATCTCCCTGAGATAGAGAGGGGACTGAGAGACGCCAGTCAGTGTACAGATATCTCCCTGAGAGAGAGAGAGGGACTGAGAGACACCAGTCAATGTAGAGATATCTCCCTGTGAGAGAGGGGACTGAGAGACACCAGTCAGTGTACAGATATCTCCCTGAGAGAGAGGGGACTGAGAGACGTCAGTCAGTGTACAGATATCTCCCTGAGAGAGAGGGGACTGAGAGACACCAGACAGTGTACAGATATCTCCCTGAGAGAGAGGGACTGAGAGACACCAGTCAGTGTAGAGATATCTCCCTGAGAGAGAGGGGACTGAGAGACACCAGTCAGTGGACAGATATCTCTCTGAGAGAGAGGGGACTGAGAGAAACCAGTCAGTGTACCGATATCTTCCTGAGAGAGAGGGACTGAGAGACACCAGTCAGTGTAGAGATATCTCCCTGAGAGAGAGGGGACTGAGAGATACCAATCAGTGTACAGATATTTCTCTGTGAGAGATAGGGACTGAGAGACACCAGTCAGTGTACAGATATCTCTCTGAGAGAGGGGACTGAGAGACATCAGTCAGTGTACAGATATCTCCCTGAGAGAGACAGGGACTGAGAGGCACCAGTCAGTGTACAGATATCTCTCTGAGAGAGGGGACTGAGAGACACCAGTCAGTGTACAGATATCTCCCTGAGAGAGAGAGGGACTGAGAGGCACCAGTCAGTGTACAGATATCTCTCTGAGAGAGGGGACTGAGAGACACCAGTCAGTGTACAGATATCTCCCTGAGAGAGAGAGGGGACTGAGAGACACCAGTCAGTGTACAAATATCTACCTGAGAGACAGGGGACTGAGAGACACCAGTCAGTGTACAGATATCTCGCTGAGAAAGGGACTGAGAGACACCAGTCAGTTTACAGAAATCTCCATGAGAGAGGGGACTGAGACACCAGTCAGTGTACAGATATCTCCTTGAGAGAGAGAGGCATGGGGAGACACCTGTCAGTGTGCATATATCTCCCTGAGAGAGAGGGACTGATAGTCAACATTCAGTGTATAGATATCTCGCTGATAGAGAGGGACTGAGAGACCGCAGTGTACAGATATCTGCCTGAGAGAGAGGGACTGAGAGACACCAGTCTGTGTATAGATATGTCCATGAGAGAGTGGGGGACTGAGAGACACCAGTGCACAGATATCTTCTTGAGAGAGAGGGGACTGGGAGACACCAGTCAGTGTACAGATATCTCCTTGCGAGAGAGGGGACTGGGAGACATCAGTCAGTGTGCAGATATCTCCTTGAGAGAGAGAGAGGGATTGAGAGACACTAGTCAGTGTACAGATATGTCCCTCTGAGAGAGGGGACTGAGAGAGACCAGTCAGTGTACAGATGTTTCCTTGAGAGAGATAGGGACTGAGAGACATCAGTCAGTGTCTAGATATCACCCTGAGAGAGAGGTGTTTGTGAGACACCAGTCAGTGTACAGATATCTCCCTGAGAGAGAGAGACAGAGACTCACTAGTCAGTGTACAGATATCTCCCGGAGGGAGAGGGACAGAGACACACTAGTCAGTGTACAGATAACTCCCTGAGAGAGAGGTACTGGGAGACACCAGTCAATGTACAGTTATCTCCCTGAGAGAGAGAGAGACTGAGAGACACCAGTTAGTGTACGGATATCTCCCTGAGAGAGCGGGATTGAGAGGCACCAGTCAGTGTACAGATTTCTCCCTGAGAGTGAGAGGGACTGAGAAACACCAGTCACTTTACAGAAATCTCCCTGAGAGAGGGGACTGAGAGACACCAGTCAGTGTACAGATATCTCCCTGAGAGAGAGAGGGGACTGATAGATACCAGTCAGTGTACAGATATCTCCCTGAGAAAGAGGGGACTTAGAGACAACAGTCAGTGTCCAGATATCTCCCTGAGAGAGAGAGGGACTGAGAGACTCCAGTCAGTGTACTGATATCTCTCTGAGCGAGTGAGGGACTGAGAGACACCAGTCAGTGTACAGATATCTCCCTGAGAGAGAGAGTGGACTGAGAGACACCAGGAAGTGTACAGATATCTCCCTGAGAGAGAGAGTGGACTGAGAGACACCAGTGCACAGATATCTCCTTGAGAGAGAGGTGACTGAGAGACACCAGTCAGTGTACAGATATCTCCTTGAGAGAGCGAGGGACTGAGAGACACTAGTCAGTGTACAGATATGTCCCTCTGAGAGAGGGGACTGAGAGAGACCAGTCAGTGTACAGATATCTCCTTGAGAGAGAGAGGGACTGAGAGACACCAGTCAGTGTACAGATATATCCTTGAGAGAGAGAAGGACTGAGAGACACTAGTCAGTGTACAGATGTGTCTCTCTGAGAGTGGGGACTGAGACAGACCAGTCAGTGTACAGATATCTCCTTGAGAGAGAGAGGGACTGAGATACACCAGTCAGTGTACAGATATTTCCCTGAGAGAGAGGTGATTGTGAGACACCAGTCAGTGTGCAGATATCTCCTGTGGAGAGTGAGACCGAGAGACACCATTCAGTGTACGGATATCTCCCGGAGGGAGAGAGACTGAGAGACACCAATCAGTGTACAGATATCTCCCTGATAGAGAGGGACTGAGAGACACCAGTCAGTGTACAGATATCTCCCTGAGAGAGAGGGACTGAGAGACACCAGTCAGTGTACAGATATCTCCCTGAGAGAGAGGGACTGAGAGACACCAGTCAGTGTACAGATATCTCCATGAGAGAGAGGGGACTGAGAGACACCAGTCAGTGTACAGATATCTCCCTGAGAGAGAGGGGACTGAGAGACACCAGTCAATGTACAGATATATCCTTGAGAGTGAGAGGGACTGAGAGACACTAGTCAGTGTACAGATATCTCCCTGAGAGAGAGGGACTGAGAGACACCAGTCAGTGTACAGATATCTCCCTGAGAGAGAGGGACTGAGGGACACCAGTCAGTGTACAGATATCTCCCTGAGAGAGAGACTGAGAGACACCAGTCAGTGTACAGATATCTCCCTGAGAGAGAGAGTTTGAGAGACACCAGTCAGTGTACTGATATCTCCCTGAGAGAGAGAGGGACTGAGAGACACCAGTCAGTGTACAGATTTCTCCCTGAGAGTGAGAGGGACTGAGAAACACCAGTCACTTTACAGAAATCTCCCTGAGAGAGGGGACTGAGAGACACCAGTCAGTGTACAGATATCTCCCTGAGAGAGAGAGGGGACTGATAGATACCAGTCAGTGTACAGATATCTCCCTGAGAAAGAGGGGACTTAGAGACAACAGTCAGTGTCCAGATATCTCCCTGAGAGAGAGAGGGACTGAGAGACTCCAGTCAGTGTACTGATATCTCTCTGAGCGAGTGAGGGACTGAGAGACACCAGTCAGTGTACAGATATCTCCCTGAGAGAGAAGGACTGAGAGACACCAATCTGTGTATAGATATCTCCCCGAGAGAGAGAGGGACTGAGAGACACCAGGAAGTGTACAGATATCTCCCTGAGAGAGAGAGTGGACTGAGAGACACCAGTGCACAGATATCTCCTTGAGAGAGAGGGGACTGAGAGACACCAGTCAGTGTACAGATATCTCCTTGAGAGAGCGAGGGACTGAGAGACACTAGTCAGTGTACAGATATGTCCCTCTGAGAGAGGGGACTGAGAGAGACCAGTCAGTGTACAGATATCTCCTTGAGAGAGAGAGGGACTGAGAGACACCAGTCAGTGTACAGATATATCCTTGAGAGAGAGAAGGACTGAGAGACACTAGTCAGTGTACAGATATGTCCCTCTGAGAGAGGGGACTGAGACAGACCAGTCAGTGTACAGATATCTCCTTGAGAGAGAGAGGGACTGAGATACACCAGTCAGTGTACAGATATCTCCCTGAGAGAGAGGTGATTGTGAGACACCAGTCAGTGTACAGATATCTCCTGTGGAGAGTGAGACCAAGAGACACCATTCAGTGTACAGATATCTCCCGGAGGGAGAGAGACTGAGAGACACCAATCAGTGTACAGATATCTCCCTGAGAGAGAGGGACTGAGAGACACCAGTCAGTGTACAGATATCTCCCTGAGAGAGAGGGACTGAGAGACACCAGTCAGTGTACAGATATCTCCCTGAGAGAGAGGGACTGAGAGACACCAGTCAGTGTACAGATATCTCCCTGATAGAGAGGGACTGAGAGACACCAGTCAGTGTACAGATATCTCCCTGATAGAGAGGGACTGAGAGACACCAGTCAGTGTACAGATATCTCCCTGAGAGAGAGGGACTGAGAGACACCAGTCAGTGTACAGATATCTCCCTGAGAGAGAGGGACTGAGAGACACCAGTCAGTGTACAGATATCTCCATGAGAGAGAGGGGACTGAGAGACACCAGTCAGTGTACAGATATCTCCCTGAGAGAGGGGGGACTGAGAGACACCAGTCAGTGTACAGATATATCCTTGAGAGTGAGAGGGACTGAGAGACACTAGTCAGTGTACAGATATCTCCCTGAGAGAGAGGGACTGAGAGACACCAGTCAGTGTACAGATATCTCCCTGAGAGAGAGGGACTGAGGGACACCAGTCAGTGTACAGATATCTCCCTGAGAGAGAGACTGAGAGACACCAGTCAGTGTACAGATATCTCCCTGAGAGAGAGAGTCTGAGAGACACCAGTCAGTGTACAGATATCTCCCTGAGAGAGAGGGGACTGAGAGACACCAGTCAGTATACAGATATCTCCCTGAGAGAGAGATGGACTGAGAGACACCAGTCAGTGTACAGATATCTCCCTGAGAGCGAGCGATTGAGAGACACCAGTCAGTGTACAGATATCTCCCTGAGAGTGAGAGGGACTGAGCGATACCAGTCAGAGTACAGATATCTCCCTGAGAGACAGGGGACTGAGAGACACCAGTCAGTGCACAGATATTTCGCTGAGAAAGGGACTGAGAGACACCAGTCAGTGTACAGATATATCCTTGAGAGTGAGAGGGACTGAGAGACACTAGTCAGTGTACAGATATCTCCCTGAGAGAGAGGGACTGAGAGACACCAGTCAGTGTACAGATATCTCCCTGAGAGAGAGGGACTGAGGGACACCAGTCAGTGTACAGATATCTCCCTGAGAGAGAGAGACTGAGAGACACCAGTCAGTGTACAGATATCTCCCTGAGAGAGAGAGTCTGAGAGACACCAGTCAGTGTACAGATATCTCCCTGAGAGAGAGGGGACTGAGAGACACCAGTCAGTATACAGATATCTCCCTGAGAGAGAGATGGACTGAGAGACACCAGTCAGTGTACAGATATCTCCCTGAGAGCGAGCGATTGAGAGACACCAGTCAGTGTACAGATATCTCCCTGAGAGTGAGAGGGACTGAGCGATACCAGTCAGAGTACAGATATCTCCCTGAGAGACAGGGGACTGAGAGACACCAGTCAGTGCACAGATATTTCGCTGAGAAAGGGACTGAGAGACACCAGTCAGTTTACAGAAATCTCCCTGAGAGAGGGGACTGAGAGTCACCAGTCAGTTTACAGAAATCTCCCTGAGAGAGGGGACTGAGAGACACCAGTCAGTGTTCAGATATCTCCTTGAGAGATAGAGGCATGGAGAGTCACCTGTCAGTGTACATATATCTCCCTGAGAGAGAGGCACTGATAGTCAACAGTCAGTGTATAGGTATCTCGCTAATACAGAGGGACTGAGAGATAGCAGTGTACAGATATCTGCCTGAGAGAGAGGGACTGAAAGACACCAGTTTGTGTATAGATATGTCCCTGAGAGAGTGAGAGGACTGAGAGACACCAGTGCACAGATATCTCCTTGAGAGAGAGGAGACTGGGAGACACCAGTCAGTGTACAGATATCTCCTTGCGAGAGAGGGGACTGGGAGACACCAGTCAGTGTACAGATATCTCCTTGAGAGAGAAAGAGGGATTGAGAGACACTAGTCAGTGTACAGATATGTCCCTCTGAGAGAGGGGTCTGAGAGAGACCAGTCAGTGTACAGATGTCTCCTTGAGAGAGAGAGGGACTGAGATACACCAGTCAGTGTCTAGATATCACCCTGAGAGAGAGGTGTTTGGGAGACACCATTCAGTGTACAGATATCTCCCTGAGAGAGAGAGACTGAGAGACACCAGTCAGTGTACAGATATCTCCCTGAGAGAGAGAGGGACTGAGAGACGCCAGTCAGTGTACAGATATCTCCCTGAGAGAGAGGGATTGAGAGACACCAGTCGGTGTACAGATATCTCCCTCAGAGCTAGAGGGAATGAAAGACTCCAGTCAGTGTACAGATATCTCCCTGAGATAGGGACTGAGAGACATCAGTCACTTTACAGAAATCTCCCTGAGAGAGGGGACTGAGAGACACCAGTCAGTGTACAGATATCTCCCTGAGAGAGAAGGACTGAGAGACACCAATCTGTGTATAGATATCTCCCTGAGAGAGGGAGTGGACTGAGAGACACCAGGAAGTGTACAGATATCTCCCTGAGAGAGAGAGTGGAATGAGAGACACCAGTGCACAGATATCTCCTTGAGAGAGAGGGGACTGAGAGACACCAGTCAGTGTACAGATATCTCCTTGAGAGAGTGAGGGACTGAGAGACACCAGTCAGTGTACAGATATATCCTTGAGAGAGAGAAGGACTGAGAGACACTAGTCAGTGTACAGATGTGTCCCTTGAGAGAGGGGACTGAGACAGACCAGTCAGTGTACAGATATCTCCTTGAGAGAGAGAGGGACCGAGAGACACCATTCAGTGTACAGCTATCTCCCGGAGGGAGAGAGACTGAGAGACACCAATCAGTGTACAGATATCTCCCTGATAGAGAGGGACTGAGAGACACTAGTCAGTGTACAGATATCTCCCTGAGAGAGAGGGACTGAGAGACACCAGTCAGTGTACAGATATCTCCCTGAGAGAGAGGGACTGAGAGACACCAGTCAGTGTACAGATATCTCCATGAGAGAGAGGGGACTGAGAGACACCAGTCAGTGTACAGATATCTCCCTGAGAGAGGGGGGACTGAGAGACACCAGTCAGTGTACAGATATATCCTTGAGAGTGAGAGGGACTGAGAGACACCAGTCAGTGTGCAGATATCTCCCTGAGAGAGAGACTGAGAGACACCAGTCAGTGTACAGATATCTCCCTGAGAGAGAGAGTCTGAGAGACACCAGTCAGTGTACATATATCTCCCTGAGAGAGAGGGGACTGAGAGACACCAGTCAGTATACAGATATCTCCCTGAGAGAGAGAGGGACTGAGAGACACCAGTCAGTGTACAGATTTCTCCCTGAGAGTGAGAGGGACTGAGAAACACCAGTCACTTTACAGAAATCTCCCTGAGAGAGGGGACTGAGAGACACCAGTCAGTGTACAGATATCTCCCTGAGAGAGAGAGGGGACTGATAGATACCAGTCAGTGTACAGATATCTCCCTGAGAAAGAGGGGACTTAGAGACAACAGTCAGTGTCCAGATATCTCCCTGAGAGAGAGAGAGGGACTGAGAGACTCCAGTCAGTGTACAGATATCTCCCTGAGAGAGAAGGACTGAGAGACTCCAGTCTGTGTATAGATATCTCCCTGAGAGAGAGAGGGACTGAGAGACACCAGGAAGTGTACAGATATCTCCCTGAGAGAGAGAGTGGACTGAGAGACACCAGTGCACAGATATCTCCTTGCGAGAGAGGAGACTGGGAGACACCAGTCAGTGTACAGATATCTCCTTGCGAGAGAGGGGACTGGGAGACACCAGTCAGTGTACAGATATCTCCTTGAGAGAGAAAGAGGGATTGAGAGACACTAGTCAGTGTACAGATATGTCCCTCTGAGAGAGGGGACTGAGAGAGACCAGTCAGTGTACAGATGTCTCCTTGAGAGAGAGAGGGACTGAGATACACCAGTCAGTGTCTAGATATCACCCTGAGAGAGAAGTGTTTGGGAGACACCATTCAGTGTACAGATATCTCCCTGAGAGAGAGAGAGACTGAGAGACACCAGTCAGTGTACAGATATCTCCCTGAGAGAGAGAGGGACAGAGAGACACCAGTCAGTGTACAGATATCTCCCTGAGAGAGAGGGATTGAGAGACACCAGTCCGTGTACAGATATCTCCCTGAGATAGGGACTGAGAGACATCAGTCACTTTACAGAAATCTCCATGAGAGAGGGGACTGAGAGACACCAGTCAGTGTACAGATATCTCCCTGAGAGATAGAGGGGACTGATAGATACCAGTCAGTGTACAGATATCTCCGAGAGAGAGAGGGGACTTAGAGACACCAGTCAGTGTCCAAATATCTCCCTGAGAGAGAGAGGGACTGAGAGACTCCAGTCAGTGTACAGATATCTCCCTGAGAGAGAGAGGGACTGAGAGACACCAGTCAGTGTACAAATATCTGCCGGAGAGAGAGAGAGGGGACTGAGGGACACCAGTGCACAGATATCTCCTTGAGTGAGAGGGGAGTGAGAGAGACCAGTCAGTGTCCAGATATCTCCCTGAGAGATAGGGGATTGAGAGACACCAGTCAGTGTCCAGATATCTCCCTGAGAGAGAGGTGATTGGGAGACACCAGTCAGTGTACAGATATCTCCCTGAGAGAGAGGTGACTGAGAGACACCAATCAGTGTACAGATATCTCCCTGAGAGAGAGAGGGGATTGAGAGACACCAGTCAGTGTACAGATATCACCCGGAGGGAGAGAGACTGAGAGACACCAGTCAGTGTACAGATATCTCCCTGCGAGAGAGAGAGGGGACTGAGAGACACCAGTCAGTGTACAGATATCACCCGGAGGGAGAGAGACTGAGAGACTCCAGTCAGTGTACAGATATCTCCCTGAGAGAGAGGTGACTGAGAGACACCAGTCAGTGTACAGATATCTCCCTGAGAGAGAGACTGAGAGACACCAGTCAGTGTACAGATATCTCCCTGAGAGAGTCTGAGAGACACCAGTCAGTGTACAGATATCTCCCTGAGAGAGAGGGACTGAGAGACACCAGTCAGTGTACAGATTTCTCCCTGAGAGTGAGAGGGACTGGGAAACACCAGTCACTTTACAGAAATCTCCCTGAGAGAGGGGACTGAGAGACACCAGTCAGTGTACAGATATCTCCCTGAGAGAGAGAGTGGACTGATAGATACCAGTCAGTGTACAGATATCTCCCTGAGAAAGAGGAGACTTAGAGACAACAGTCAGTGTCCAGATATCTCCCTGAGAGAGAGAGGGACTGAGAGACTCCAGTCAGTGTACTGATATCTCTCTGAGCGAGTGAGGGACTGAGAGACACCAATCAGTGTACAGATATCTCCCTGAGAGAGAAGGACTGAGAGACACCAATCTGTGTATAGATATCTCCCTGAGAGAGAGAGGGACTGAGAGACACCAGGAAGTGTACAGATATCTCCCTGAGAGAGAGAGTGGACTGAGAGACACCAGTGCACAGATATCTCCTTGAGAGAGAGGGGACTGAGAGACACCAGTCAGTGTACAGATATCTCCTTGAGAGAGCGAGGGACTGAGAGACACTAGTCAGTGTACAGATATGTCCCTCTGAGAGAGGGGACTGAGAGAGACCAGTCAGTGTACAGATATCTCCTTGAGAGAGAGAGGGACTGAGAGACACCAGTCAGTGTACAGATATATCCTTGAGAGAGAGAAGGACTGAGAGACACTAGTCAGTGTACAGATATGTCCCTCTGAGAGAGGGGACTGAGACAGACCAGTCAGTGTACAGATATCTCCTTGAGAGAGAGAGGGACTGAGATACACCAGTCAGTGTACAGATATCTCCCTGAGAGAGGGGTGATTGTGAGACACCAGTCAGTGTACAGATATCTCCTGTGGAGAGTGAGACCGAGAGACACCATTCAGTGTACAGATATCTCCCGGAGGGAGAGAGACTGAGAGACACCAATCAGTGTACAGATATCTCCCTGATAGAGAGGGACTGAGAGACACCAGTCAGTGTACAGATATCTCCCTGAGAGAGAGGGTCTGAGAGACACCAGTCAGTGTACAGATATCTCCCTGAGAGAGAGGGCCTGAGAGACACCAGTCAGTGTACAGATATCTCCCTGAGAGAGGGACTGAGAGACACCTGTCAGTGTACAGATATCTCCCTGAGAGAGAGGGATTGAGGGACACCAGTCAGTGTACAGATATCTCCCTGAGAGAGAGAGGGGACTGAGAGACACTAGTCAGTGTACAGATATCTCCCTGAGAGAGAGAGAGACTGAGAGACACCAGTCAGTGTACAGATATCTCCCTGAGAGAGAGAGTCTGAGAGACACCAGTCAGTGTACAGATATCTCCCTGAGAGAGAGGGGACTGAGAGACACCAGTCAGTATACAGATATCTCCCTGAGAGAGAGAGGGACTGAGAGACACCAGTCAGTGTACAGATATCTCCCTGAGAGTGAGCGATTGAGAGACACCAGTCAGTGTACAGATATCTCCCTGAGAGTGAGAGGGACTGAGCGACACCAGTCAGAGTACAGATATCTCCCTGAGAGACAGGGGACTGAGAGACACCAGTCAGTGCACAGATATTTCGCTGAGAAAGGGACTGAGAGACACCAGTCAGTTTACAGAAATCTCCCTGAGAGAGGGGACTGAGAGTCACCAGTCAGTTTACAGAAATCTCCCTGAGAGAGGGGACTGAGAGACACCAGTCAGTGTTCAGATATCTCCTTGAGAGATAGAGGCATGGAGAGTCACCTGTCAGTGTACATATATCTCCCTGAGAGAGAGGCACTGATAGTCAACAGTCAGTGTATAGATATCTCGCTAATACAGAGGGACTGAGAGATAGCAGTGTACAGATATCTGCCTGAGAGAGAGGGACTGAAAGACACCAGTTTGTGTATAGATATGTCCCTGAGAGAGTGAGAGGACTGAGAGACACCAGTGCACAGATATCTCCTTGAGAGAGAGGAGACTGGGAGACACCAGTCAGTGTACAGATATCTCCTTGCGAGAGAGGGGACTGGGAGACACCAGTCAGTGTACAGATATCTCCCTGAGAGAGAGGGACTGAGAGACACCAGTCAGTGTACAGATATCTCCCTGAGAGAGAGAGAGGGACTGAGAGACACCAGTCAGTGTACAGATATCTCCCTGAGAGAGAGGGACTGAGAGACACCAGTCAGTGTACAGATATCTCCCTGAGAGAGAGAGAGGGACTGAGAGACACCAGTCAGTGTACAGATATCTCCCTGAGAGAGAGGGGAGTGAGAGACCCCAGCTAGTGTGCTTTCTGTGCTGGGTTAGGTTACGTGCCGGGATTAATGCTCGCTCTCTGCTCTCTGCTCTCTGCTCCCTGCAGCAACAGTTGTACGTATCCTCGGATGTGGGAGTGACCCAGCTGACTCTGCACCGATGCGCCCGATATGGCCTGGGATGTGCTGACTGTTGTCTGGCCCGAGACCCTTACTGTGCCTGGGACGGAGAAGCCTGTTCCCGCTACACCCCCACGCTGAAGCGGTAGGTGCTGTGCCGAGGGTAGGGTGGGAGTGGGGGAGGGGCCGGGTGTGGGGGAGGGGCGTGGGGGGGGGGGCAGGGGGTTGGGGAGGGGAGTGGTTGGGGAGGGGCGGGCGATGGGGTGGGGGATGGGGAGAGGTGGGGGTGGGAGATCTGGAGAGGTGGGGGTGGGGGATGGGAAGGGTTGTGGGTGGGGGATGGGGAGGGTTGGGGTTGGGGGATGGGAAGGGTTGTGGGTGGGGGATGGGGAGGGGTGGGGGTGGGGGATGGGGAGAGTTGGGGGTGGGGGATGGGGAGAGGTGGGGGATGGGGAGAGGTGGGGGTGGGGGATGGGGAGGGGTGGGGGATGGGGAGAGTTGGGGGTGGGGGATGGGGAGAGGTGGGGGATGGGGAGAGGTGGGGGTGGGGGATGGGGAGGGGTGGGGGATGGGGAGAGGTGGGGGTGGGGGATGGGGAGAGGTGGGGGATGGGGAGGGGTGGGGGATGGGGGATGGGGAGAGGTGGGGGTGGGGGATGGGGAGGGGTGGGGGATGGGGAGAGGTGGGGGTGGGGGATGGGGAGGGGTGGGGGATGGGGAGAGGTGGGGGTGGGGGATGGGGAGAGGTGGGGGATGGGGAGGGGTGGGGGATGGGGAGAGGTGGGGGTGGGGGATGGGGAGGGGTGGGGGTGGGGGATGGGGAGGGGTGGGGGTGGGGGATGGGGAGGGGTGTGGGTGGGGGATGGGGAGGGGTGGGGGTGGGGGATGGGGAGGGGTGGGGGATGGGGAGAGGTGGGGGTGGGGGATGGGGAGGGGTGGGGGTGGGGGATGGGGAGAGGTGGGGATGGGGGATGGGGAGAGGTGGGGGTGGGGGTGGGGGATGGGGAGGGGTGGGGGTGGGGGATGGGGAGAGGTGGGGGTGGGGGATGGGGAGAGGTGGGGGTGGGGGATGGGGAGGGGTGGGGGATGGGGAGAGGTGGGGGTGGGGGATGGGGAGAGGTGGGGGATGGGGAGAGGTGGGGGTGGGGGATGGGGAGGGGTGGGGGATGGGGAGAGGTGGGGGATGGGGAGAGGTGGGGGATGGGGAGGGGTGGGGGATGGGGAGAGGTGGGGGTGGGGGAGAGGTGGGGGTGGGGGATGGGGAGGGGTGGGGGTGGGGGATGGGGAGGGGTGGGGGTGGGGGATGGGGAGAGGTGGGGGTGGGGGATGGGGAGGGTTGTGGGTGGGGGATGGGGAGGGGTGGGGGTGGGGGATGGGGAGAGGTGGGGGTGGGGGATGGGGAGAGGTGGGGGTGGGGGATGGGGAGAGGTGGGGGTGGGGGATGGGGAGAGGTGGGGGATGGGGAGGGGTGGGGGATGGGGGATGGGGAGAGGTGGGGGTGGGGGTGGGGGATTGGGAGGGGTGGGGGTGGGGGTGGGGGATGGGGAGGGGTGGGGGTGGGGGATGGGGAGAGGTGGGGGTGGGGGATGGGGAGAGGTGGGGGATGGGGAGGGGTGGGGGTGGGGGATGGGGAGAGGTGGTGGGTGGGGGAGGGGCTGGGTAGGGTAGGGGAGGGGAAGGGGTGGGGGTGGGGGATGGGGAGAGGTGGGGGATGGGGAGAGGTGGGGGATGGGGAGGGGTGGGGGTGGGGGATGGGGAGAGGTGGGGGTGGGGGATGGGGAGGGGTGGGGGTGGGGGAGGGGGAGGGGGTGGGGTGGGGGAGGGGGAGGGGGTGGGGTGGGGGATGGGGAGGGGGTGGGGTGGGGGAGGGGGAGAGGTGGGGGTGGGGGATGGGGAGAGGTAGGGGTGGGGGATGGGGAGGGGTCGGGGTGGGGGATGGGGAGGGGTGGTGGGTGGGGGAGGGGCTGGGTAGGGTAGGGGAGGGGAAGGGGTGGGGGTGGGGGATGGGGAGGGGTGGTGGGTGGGGGAGGGGCTGGCTAGGGTAGGGGAGGGGAAGGGGTGGGGGTGGGGGATGGGGTGAGGTGGGGGTGGGGGTGGGGGATGGGGAGGGGTGGGGGTGGGGGATGGGGAGGGGTGGGGGAGGGGGATGGGAAGGGGTGGGGGATGGGAAGGGGTGGGGGAGGGGGATGGGGAGGGGTGGTGGGTGGGGGAGGGGCTGGGTAGGGTAGGGGAGGGGAAGGGGTGGGGGTGGGGGATGGGGTGAGGTGGGGGTGGGGGTGGGGGATGGGGAGGGGTGGGGGTGGGGGATGGGGAGGGGTGGGGGAGGGGGATGGGAAGGGGTGGGGGATGGGAAGGGGTGGGGGTGGGGGATGGGGAGGGGTGGTGGGTGGGGGAGGGGCTGGGTAGGGTAGGGGAGGGGAAGGGGTGGGGGTGGGGGATGGGGTGAGGTGGGGGTGGGGAATGTGGACGGGTGGGGGTGGGGGATGGGGAGGGGTGGTGGGTAGGGGAGGGGCTGGGTAGGGTAGGGGAGGGGGAGGGGGAGGGGTGGGGCGGGGTCAGCGATGTCCCACGCTCCGCCAGCTGACCGTTCGTTTGCCTTTCTCTCTCCCCAGGCGCAGTCGGAGACAGGATGTCCGGCACGGCGACCCCTTGAGGCAGTGCAGGGGCTACAACATGAAAGGTGCGGAGACCGGCCGGAGGGGGGAGGGGGCTGGGGGGGGGTTGTTGGGGGAGTTGGTGGGTGGAGGTGGTTGGGGGTGGTGGGGGAGTTGGTGGGTGGGGGTGGGGGTGGTGGGGGAGTTGGTGGGTGGGGGTGGGTGGAGGTGGTTGGGGGTGGTGGGGGAGTTGGTGGGCGGGGGTGGGTTGGGGGTGGTGGGGGAGTTGGTGGGTGGAGGTGGTTGGGGGTGGTGGGGGAGTTGGTGGGTGGAGGTGGTTGGGGGTGGTGGGGGAGTTGGTGGGTGGGGGGGGGTGTTGGGGGAGTTGGTGGGTGGAGGTGGTTGGGGGTGGTGGGGGAGTTGGTGGGTGGGGGGGGGTGTTGGGGGAGTTGGTGGGTGGAGGTGGTTGGGGGTGGTGGGGGAGTTGGTGGGTGGAGGTGGTTGGGGGTGGTGGGGGAGTTGGTGGGTGGGGGGGGGGTGTTGGGGGAGTTGGTGGGTGGAGGTGGTTGGGGGTGGTGGGGGAGTTGGTGGGTGGAGGTGGTTGGGGGTGGTGGGGGAGTTGGTGGGTGGAGGTGGTTGGGGGTGGTGGGGGAGTTGGTGGGTGGAGGTGGTTGGGGGTGTTGGGGGAGTTGGTGGGTGGAGGTGGTTGGGGGTGGTGGGGGAGTTGGTGGGTGGAGGTGGTTGGGGGTGTTGGGGGAGTTGGTGGGTGGAGGTGGTTGGGGGTGGTGGGGGAGTTGGTGGGTGGAGGTGGTTGGGGGTGGTGGGGGAGTTGGTGGGTGGAGGTGGTTGGGGGTGGTGGGGGAGTTGGTGGGTGGAGGTGGTTGGGGGTGGTGGGGGAGTTGGTGGGTGGGGGGGGGGTGTTGGGGGAGTTGGTGGGTGGAGGTGGTTGGGGGTGTTGGGGGAGTTGGTGGGTGGAGGTGGTTGGGGGTGGTGGGGGAGTTGTTGGGTGGAGGTGGTTGGGGGTGGTGGGGGAGTTGGTGGGTGGAGGTGGTTGGGGGTGGTGGGGGAGTTGGTGGGTGGAGGTGGTTGGGGGTGGTGGGGGAGTTGGTGGGTGGGGGGGGGTGGGGGAGGAGTTGGTGGGGGAGGTGGTTGGGGGTGGTGGGGGGAGTTGGTGGGGAGGGGTGGGGGTTGGGGGAGTGGTGGAGGTGGGAGAGTGTGAGGTGTGGTTTGTGGTGGTGTGTTGGTTTGGTGGGGGGTGGGTGGGTGTGTGGTTGGGGGGGTGGTGTTGGGGGGTGTGGTGTGGGGAGGGTGGGGTTGTTGGGGTGGTTGGGGGTTGGGGGTGGGGGGTGGGGGGGAGTTGGGGGGTGGTGGGGGTGGGGTTGGATTTGGGTGTGGGGGTGGGTTGGTGGGTGGGGGTGGTGGGGGAGGTGTGGTGGGGGGGTGGGGGCGGGTGGGGGGGGATGTGGGGGGGGGAGTGTGGTGGGGGGGGGGGGGGGGCGGGGGTGGGGGTGGGGGGGGGGTGGGGTGGGGGAGGGGGTGTGGTGGTGGGGGGGTGGAGGGTGAGTGTGGTGGGTGGAGTAGGTGGTGGTAGAGTAGGTGTGTGGAGGTGGTTGGGTAGTTGGTAGGGGAGGGTGGTGGTGGGTGGTGGTAGTTGGGGAGTTGGTAGGATGTGGGGTTGGGGGGTGGGTGGTGGGGTGGGGTTGTGGGTTGGGAGGGGTGGTGTTGGAGGGTGGAGTTGGTGTTGGTGGGGTGAGTGGGTAGGAGAGTGTGGTGGGAGGTGGGAGTTGGGGTGGGTGGAGGTGGTTGGGGGAGTGTGTGTGGGGGAGGGAGTTGGTGAGGTGGGGGTGGGGGGGAGGTGAGTGTGTGGGAGGGTGTTGGTGGTTGGGTGTTGGTTGGAGGGTGGAGGGGTGGTGGGAGTTTGTTGGGAGTGGGTGGTGGTGTGAGTAAGTGGGGTTGAGGGGTGGTTGGAGGGTTGTTGGTGTAAGTTGTGGAGGAGGTTGTGGGTTGGTGGTGGTGTTGGGGTAGGGGAGGTGGGTGGAGGGTGTAGGTGGGGGGTGTGGGGTGGGAGTTGGGGGAGTGATGTGAGTAGTGTGTGGGGGGTGGAGAGTTGGGGTGGGGGAGGAGGTGAGTGGGGGAGTTGTGGGGGTAGGATGGTAGGTTGTAGGAGTAGGTAGTGTGGTAGGGGGTGTGGTGGGGGGAGTTGGTGTTGGTGGGTAGGGGGTGAGGGTGGAGTTGGATGGTGTGTGGAGGGTGGTGGTGGGGGGGGTGGTGGGGAGTTGGGAGGCGTAGTTGTGTGTGTGTTGGTGGGTGGTGGTGGAGTGGGGTGGTTGGGGGTGGGTGGTGTTGGAGTGGAGTGGCTGGGGGTTGGGGGTGTGTTGTTGGGGAGGTTGGAGGGTGTGAGTGGTTAGTGGGGTGTGTTGTGGGGAGTTGGTGGGATGGGGGTGGTGGTGGGGGTGGTGGGTAGGAGTAGTTGGTGTGGTGTGAGGTTGTGGGTTGTTGGGGTGGGGGATGGTGGTGGTTGAGAGGTAGGGTGGTGTGGGTGGTGGGTGGTTGAGGGGGAGTTGGTGGGTGAGGTTGGGGGGTGGGTTGGAGGGGTTGGTGGGGGAGTTGTGTTGGTGGGGTGGTGGTGTAGAGTTGGTGGTTGGGGGTGTGTGGAGGGTGAGGTGGTGGGTGGGGGTGGTGGTGGTTGGGTGGTGGTGGGTGAGTAGTGGTGGAGGTGGAGGTGGGGGGGGAGTCGTGGTGGTAGTTTGGTGGGTGGAGGTTGGTGGGGGTTGGTGGGGGGTAGTTGGTGGAGTGGTTGTGAGGGGGTGTGGGGAGGGAGGTGTGTTGGTGTGGGAGTGGGGTAGTTGTAGTGGTGTGAGAGGTGGTTGGGTTGGGTGTGAGGTAGGGGGAGTTGGTGTGTGGGTGTGTTGGGGTGTGGGTTGGGTGGATGGTTGGTGACTGGAGTGGTGGGTGGGGGGTTGGTGGTGGTGGGAGAGGTGGAAGTTGGTGGGAGTGTGGAGGAGGAGGTGGTGTGGGTGGTTTTGGGTGAGTTGGTGGGTGGTGGGGGTGTGGGGGAGTTGGTGGGTGGGGTTGGGGGTGGTGGGGGAGTTGGTGGGTGGGGTGGGGTGTTGGGGGAGTTGGTGGGTGGAGGTGGTTGGGGGTGGTGGGGGAGTTGGTGGGTGGAGGTGGTTGGGGGGTGGTGGGGGAGTTGGTGGGTGGAGGTGGTTGGGGGTGTGGGGGAGTTGGTGGGTGGGGGGGGGGTGTTGGGGGAGTTGGTGGGTGGAGGTGGTTGGGGGTGGTGGGGGAGTTGGTGGGTGGAGGGTGGTGGGGGTGGTGGGGGAGTTGGTGGGTGGAGGTGGTTGGGGGTGGTGGGGAGTGGTGGGTGGAGGTGGTTGGGGGTGTTGGGGGAGTTGGTGGGTGGAGGTGGTTGGGGGTGGTGGGGGAGTTGGTGGGTGGTGGGGGAGTTGGTGGGTGGAGGTGGTTGGGGGTGGTGGGGGAGTTGGTGGGTGGAGGTGGTTGGGGGTGGTGGGGGAGTTGGTGGGTGGGGGGGGGGGTGTTGGGGGAGTTGGTGGGTGGGGGGGGGTGTTGGGGGAGTTGGTGGGTGGAGGTGGTTGGGGGTGTTGGGGGAGTTGGTGGGTGGAGGTGGTTGGGGGTGGTGGGGGAGTTGGTGGGTGGAGGTGGTTGGGGGTGGTGGGGGAGTTGGTGGGTGGAGGTGGTTGGGGGTGGTGGGGGAGTTGGTGGGTGGAGGTGGTTGGGGGTGGTGGGGGAGCTGGTGGGTGGGGGGGGGGGTGTTGGGGGAGTTGGTGGGTGGAGGTGGTTGGGGGTGGTGGGGGAGTTGGTGGGTGGGGGGGGGTGTTGGGGGAGTTGGTGGGTGGAGGTGGTTGGGGGTGGTGGGGGAGTTGGTGGGTGGGGGGGGGGTGTTGGGGGAGTTGGTGGGTGGAGGTGGTTGGGGGTGTTGGGGGAGTTGGTGGGTGGAGGTGGTTGGGGGTGGTGGGGGAGTTGGTGGGTGGAGGTGGTTGGGGGTGTTGGGGGAGTTGGTGGGTGGAGGTGGTTGGGGGTGGTGGGGGAGTTGGTGGGTGGAGGTGGTTGGGGGTGGTGGGGGAGTTGGTGGGTGGGGGGGTGGTGGGGGAGTTGGTGGGTGGAGGTGGTTGGGGGTGGTGGGGGAGTTGGTGGGTTGGGGGGGGGTGTTGGGGGAGTTGGTGGGTGGAGGTGGTTGGGGGTGGTGGGGGAGTTGGTGGGTGGAGGTGGTTGGGGGTGTTGGGGGAGTTGGTGGGTGGAGGTGGTTGGGGGTGGTGGGGGAGTTGGTGGGTGGAGGTGGTTGGGGGTGGTGGGGGAGTTGGTGGATGGAGGTGGTTGGGGGTGTTGGGGGAGTTGGTGGGTGGGGGGGGGTTGTTGGGGGAGTTGGTGGGTGGAGGTGGTTGGGGGGTGGTGGGGGAGTTGGTGGGTGGAGGTGGTTGGGGGTGGTGGGGGAGTTGGTGGGTGGGGGGGTGGTGTTGGGGGAGTTGGTGGGTGGAGGTGGTTGGGGGTGGTGGGGGAGTTGGTGGGTGGAGGTGGTTGGGGGTGGTGGGGGAGTTGGTGGGTGGAGGTGGTTGGGGGTGGTGGGGGAGTTGGTGGGTGGAGGTGGTTGGGGGTGGTGGGGGAGTTGGTGGGTGGGGTTGGGGGTGGTGGGGGAGTTGGTGGGTGGGGTGGGGTGTTGGGGGAGTTGGTGGGTGGAGGTGGTTGGGGGTGGTGGGGGAGTTGGTGGGTGGAGGTGGTTGGGGGTGGTGGGGGAGTTGGTGGGTGGAGGTGGTTGGGGGTGGTGGGGGAGTTGGTGGGTGGGGGGGGGTGGTGGGGGAGTTGGTGGGTGGAGGTGGTTGGGGGTGGTGGGGGAGTTGGTGGGTTGGGGGGGGGGTGTTGGGGGAGTTGGTGGGTGGAGGTGGTTGGGGGTGGTGGGGGAGTTGGTGGGTGGAGGTGGTTGGGGGTGGTGGGGGAGTTGGTGGGTGGAGGTGGTTGGGGGTGTTGGGGGAGTTGGTGGGTGGAGGTGGTTGGGGGTGGTGGGGGAGTTGGTGGGTGGAGGTGGTGGGGAGTTGGTGGAGTTGGAGGGTGGTGGGGGGTGGTGGGGGAGTTGGTGGGTGGAGGTGGTTGGGGGTGGTGGGGGAGTTGGTGGGTGGAGGTGGTGGGGTGTTGGGGGAGTTGGTGGGTGGGGGGGTGGTGTTGGGGGAGTTGGTGGGTGGAGGTGGTTGGGGGTGTTGGGGGAGTTGGTGGGTGGAGGTGGTTGGGGGTGGTGGGGGAGTTGGTGGGTGGAGGTGGTTGGGGGTGGTGGGGGAGTTGGTGGGTGGAGGTGGTTGGGGGTGGTGGGGGAGTTGGTGGGTGGAGGTGGTTGGGGGTGGTGGGGGAGTTGGTGGGTGGGGGGGGGGTGTTGGGGGAGTTGGTGGGTGGAGGTGGTTGGGGGTGGTGGGGGAGTTGGTGGGTGGAGGTGGTTGGGGGTGGTGGGGGAGTTGGTGGGTGGAGGTGGTTGGGGGTGGTGGGGGAGTTGGTGGGTGGGGGGGGGGTGTTGGGGGAGTTGGTGGGTGGAGGTGGTTGGGGGTGGTGGGGGAGTTGGTGGGTGGAGGTGGTTGGGGGTGGTGGGGGAGTTGGTGGGTGGAGGTGGTTGGGGGTGGTGGGGGAGTTGGTGGGTGGAGGTGGTTGGGGGTGTTGGGGGAGTTGGTGGGTGGAGGTGGTTGGGGGTGGTGGGGGAGTTGGTGGGTGGTGGGGGAGTTGGTGGGTGGAGGTGGTTGGGGGTGGTGGGGGAGTTGGTGGGTGGAGGTGGTTGGGGGTGGTGGGGGAGTTGGTGGGTGGGGGGGGGGGTGTTGGGGGAGTTGGTGGGTGGGGGGGGGTGTTGGGGGAGTTGGTGGGTGGAGGTGGTTGGGGGTGTTGGGGGAGTTGGTGGGTGGAGGTGGTTGGGGGTGGTGGGGGAGTTGGTGGGTGGAGGTGGTTGGGGTGGTGGGGGAGTTGGTGGGTGGAGGTGGTTGGGGGTGGTGGGGGAGTTGGTGGGTGGAGGTGGTTGGGGGTGGTGGGGGAGCTGGTGGGTGGGGGGGGGGTGTTGGGGGAGTTGGTGGGTGGAGGTGGTTGGGGGTGGTGGGGGAGTTGGTGGGTGGGGGGGGGGTGTTGGGGGAGTTGGTGGGTGGAGGTGGTTGGGGGTGGTGGGGGAGTTGGTGGGTGGGGGGGGGGTGTTGGGGGAGTTGGTGGGTGGAGGTGGTTGGGGGTGTTGGGGGAGTTGGTGGGTGGAGGTGGTTGGGGGTGGTGGGGGAGTTGGTGGGTGGAGGTGGTTGGGGGTGTTGGGGGAGTTGGTGGGTGGAGGTGGTTGGGGGTGGTGGGGGAGTTGGTGGGTGGAGGTGGTTGGGGGTGGTGGGGGAGTTGGTGGGTGGGGGGGTGGTGGGGGAGTTGGTGGGTGGAGGTGGTTGGGGGTGGTGGGGGAGTTGGTGGGTTGGGGGGGGGTGTTGGGGGAGTTGGTGGGTGGAGGTGGTTGGGGGTGGTGGGGGAGTTGGTGGGTGGAGGTGGTTGGGGGTGTTGGGGGAGTTGGTGGGTGGAGGTGGTTGGGGATGGTGGGGGAGTTGGTGGGTGGAGGTGGTTGGGGGTGGTGGGGGAGTTGGTGGGTGGAGGTGGTTGGGGGTGTTGGGGGAGTTGGTGGGTGGGGGGGGGGTGTTGGGGGAGTTGGTGGGTGGAGGTGGTTGGGGGTGGTGGGGGAGTTGGTGGGTGGAGGTGGTTGGGGGTGTTGGGGGAGTTGGTGGGTGGGGGGGTGGTGTTGGGGGAGTTGGTGGGTGGAGGTGGTTGGGGGTGGTGGGGGAGTTGGTGGGTGGAGGTGGTTGGGGGTGGTGGGGGAGTTGGTGGGTGGAGGTGGTTGGGGGTGGTGGGGGAGTTGGTGGGTGGAGGTGGTTGGGGGTGGTGGGGGAGTTGGTGGGTGGAGGTGGTTGGGGGTGGTGGGGGAGTTGGTGGGTGGGGGGTGTTGGGGGAGTTGGTGGATGGAGGTGGTTGGGGGTGGTGGGGGAGTTGGTGGGTGGGGGGGTGGTGTTGGGGGAGTTGGTGGGTGGAGTTGGTGGGGGGTGGGGAGGAGTCAGTGGGTGGGGGTGGGGTGGAGTCGGTGGGGGGGAGTCGGTGTGGGGGTGGGGTGGAGGGGGTGGGGGGATGGGGGTGGGGTGGGGGGGGAGTCGGTGGGTGGGGGTCTGGGTGGGGGGAGGCCGGCTGCGGAGGGCTGAGCTGCTGGACACAGACCCCACCGAGCGAGACCTTCCTCATTCCGGCTGCGGGGAAGAGCCCGTCTCCGGACCAAGCCTCGGGTACGAGGGGGTGCAGGCTTTGCCAAGGGTTATTCTTTTAGGAAGCTCGGAGCTGGCCCTTCGGCCCCTCGAGCCCGCTTCTGCTGTTCAATAATATCATCCATCTCAGCGCAACCCCCTCCCACCAACCCTGGGATCGAGGGTGACCCGCTTCCTCTCCGGGTCGGTGGGTATCGAGCTGGACAGTGACTCCCACCCTCTCCGGGTCGGTGGGTATCGAGCTGGACAGTGACTCCCACCCTCTCCGGGTCGGTGGGTATCGAGCTGGACAGTGACTCCCACCCTCTCCGGGTCAGTGGGTAGATGTAGCGTTCAGAGCCTCGCGCACTGGGCTTCACCTTCCCGACGTTGTCTCTCGACGTGGACACTTCCTGAGTGAACCTTCCATATTTTGGTCAGTCACAGGCCAGATCCTGCTTACCCCCCTCTCTGTCCCCCCCAGTCTCCCCATACCCCTTAATTCTCAGACTGTCGAGAGATCTCTCGCTCTCAGTCTCGAACGTACTCAACTGGGCTCGAGAATTCCGAAGATTCCCAGCTCTCCGAGTGAAGACATTTCTCCTCATCTCCGTCCAAAATGGTCCACCCCCTTATCCAGAGACTGTGACCTACCCCCCCTCCTCCGCCCGTGTTCTAGACCCCTCAGCCCCCCGGCAGGCAGCGGGGGTTGGGTGTGGGGTGGGGGTGGGCGGAGGGGGGGTGGTACAGCTTCTAAGTGCACCTCACATTCTCCCCTCTCTCTGGGTAAAGACGTTTCTCCTGAATTCCACCCCCCCCACCGATTGGATTTATTAGGGACTGTCTTATATTGATGGCCCCCCCCCAGTTCTGGTCTCCCCCCAAACAAGTGGAAACATCTTCTCTATGTCGACACTATCGAAACCCCCTCCATCATTTTAAAGAGCTCGAACAGGTCACCCCCCCACCACCACCCCCAGCCTTCTCTTTTATAGAGACAAGAGCCCCGGTCTGTTCAATCTTTCCCGATAGTTATAACCTCTCTATTCTGGGATCTTCCCTGTGGATCTTTTACTGCACCTTCTCCAGTGTCTCTGTATCCTTTTCATAATGTACAGACCGGAACTGTGCACAGTGCTCCGAGTGTGGTCTAACCGAGGGATACGGAGACCGGAACTGTGCACGGTGCTCCGAGTGTGGTCTAACCGAGGGATACGGAGACCGGAACTGTGCACGGTGCTCCGAGTGTGGTCTAACCGAGGGATACGGAGACCGGAACTGTGCACGGTGCTCCGAGTGTGGTCTAACCGAGGGATACGGAGACCGGAACTGTGCACGGTGCTCCGAGTGTGGTCTAACTGAGGGATACGGAGACCGGAACTGTGCACAGTGCTTCGCGTGTGGTCTAACCCAGGGACATGTAGACCGGAACTGTGCACGGTGCTCCGAGTGTGGTCTAACCGAGGGGTACGGAGTCTGGAACTGTGCACAGTGCTCTGTGTGGTCTAACCGAGGGACACAGAGACCGGAACTGTGCACAGTGCTCCGAGTGTGGTCTAACCGAGGGATGCGGAGACTGGAACCGTGCACGCTTCTCCGAGTGTGGTCTAACCGAGGGATGCGGAGACTGGAACTGTGCACAGTGCTCCGAGTGTGGTCTAACCGAGGGATACGGAGACCAGAACTGTGCACGGTGCTCCGAGTGTGGCTGTAGCCAAGTTTTGGTACAAGTTTGATGTAATTTCTCTGTTTTCTTTTGGATAGAGTGAAACTTTATGAATTCCTTGCCGATTAAGGGTTGTATGAATCTAACAGAGCAGTAGCTCCTGTGCCACCAGAGGGAGATACAGCTCTCGCTTTGTGTTCCCTCCCGGTTAATTCTCTGGATTTCCTTCTGCAGTGAGCAGGATGATTTCAGATACAGTGCAGTTTGGAGTGGAGGGAAGCAGCACATTCCTGGAGTGTCGGCCACAATCACCCCGGGCAACCACCAAATGGCTTGTCCAGCAGGATCGGTCTGCTCGAAGGAAGCTGGTAAGAGGAACGATGACCCGATGAGGCCCAGTCTCCTCGCTTAGTCTCTCTCCCTCTCTCACTCCATCCCCACCTCAGATTCAGAAAGTCAAGGGTTCAACCGGACCCCCCAAAAAACCCTCCCATAGTGCGGCGCTCCCTCAGCGCTGACCCTCCGACAGTGCGGCACTCCCTCAGCACTGACCCTCCAACAGTGCGGCGCTCCCTCGGCACTGACCCTCCGACAGTGCGGCACTCCCTCAGCACTGACCCTCCAACAGTGCGGCGCTCCCTCAGCGCTGACCCTCCTACAGCGCGGCGCTCCCTCAGCGCTGACCCTCCGACAGCGCGGCGCTCCCTCAGCACTGACCCTCCGACAGTGCGGCGCTCCCTCAGCACTGACCCTCCCACAGTGCGGCGCTCCCTCAGCACTGACCCTCCGACAGTGCGGCGCTCCCTCAGCACTGACCCTCCGACAGCGCGGCACACCCTCAGCACTGACCCTCCCACAGCGCGGCGCTCCCTCAGCACTGACCCTCCGACAGTGCGGCGCTCCCTCAGCACTGACCCTCCGACAGTGCGGCGCTCCCTCAGCACTGATCCTCCGACAGTGCGGCGCTCCCTCAGAAACTGACCCTCCGACAGTGCGGCGCTCCCTCAGAAACTGACCCTCCGACGGTGCGGCGCTCCCTCAGCACTGACCCTCCGACAGTGCGGCGCTCCCTCAGCACTGACCCTCCGACGGTGCGGTTCTCCCTCAGCACTGCCCCATAAGATCGGAGGACCGGTACTGAGGGAGTGCTGCACAGTTACTCCAAAGAGCTGATCTGGGTATTAGCCGGTCGCAACGCTTCTGGGATCTTGCTGTGCGCGAGTTGGCTGCCCCACTTCCTCTGTTGCCACCGCAGTTGCCCTTGCCCTGGCCTGTCCTGAGGCAGCGATATTTGCTGCAGGAACGCCTGTTGTTGCATTCAGTCTTTTCTGTAACTGTGAAGCACTTCAAGGGCCGCAGCAGCCATTTTGACGGCTCGGTGATGTCCAACGGTTCTCGCTTGCGCTAACGGCCTCTCCGCTCTCCCCCCAACAGCTGCGTCGGGACAAGAGGTTCCTGAAGACGGACCACGGCCTGCTTGTCCGCTCGCTGGAGCCCCGGGACACTGCCATCTACCACTGCGTGACCACCGAGAACAGCTTCAGCCACACCGCCGGGCGGGTGGACCTGCGGGTCCTCGACAGGGCCGCCGTGGACGCCGCCTCTTGGAGTCCCGGGCGGGAGCCCCCCGGGGATGCCCTGCCGGTCCGGGAGAGCCGCCCCGGGTCGCCCGCTGGTGGCAAACCCCCTCGCCTCCAAACCGAAGCCGGAGCCATTAACCAGTATTGCCAGGACTATTGGCTAGAGATCAGACGCTCTCTGAGACCAAAGAGGGCCTCCTAGGGGCTAGTGGGTGGGGGGGGGGGGGGGGGGGGTGGTGCGGGGTGAGGGGGGGATTGCGGCCGACATCACGATGAGGCTAGAACTGGAAACCAGCTGGTCGGCTTGAGTGTGCGGCGCGGTCGCTGACTGAGCCGGGTCTGGACCGAGCGGTGATGGCCGACTCGCTGTTGATTCTTCCCTGGTAGTGTGGGCATCGCTGGCATTAGGTGCCCACCCCCTGTGCCCTGTCCCTTCACCCCCCACCCACCCCAATCCACCCATATCCACTCCTCCCCTGTCGGGCAGACCACCCCCCCCCCCCCCACCCACTGTCAGAAGGTTGGCGGGAGCTGGAGGTTGGGGGGGGGCGGGGTGGTATCTCATTCCCCACCCCTCCCCTAACCCTGGCTCCCAGTCCTGCCTTGCCCGCCAGCTCTGGTGGGTGCCGGGGTCGGGGGGGAGGGGCTGCGATGGATATTCGGCTACGGTCTGCATCGCAGGAGTTGGCAGAGTTGTATCCCAGCGACCCCCCCCCCCACCCTCATCCCTCCCTAGAACCCTACCCCCCACACGCCCTGCAGAAGCGAAGGGAAGGGAACCCTGGCTGATTTCACCCCCCCAACTCCAGCATCCAGCCAGAATGAGGGCTAATCAGACCCCACCCACCAGGCCACACCGTTACGGGTTGGGGGGGTGGAGGCTGGGGAGCGATGGGTTGGGGATAGGGAACGGAACTGGGGAGTCCACCCCCCCACTCCCGTGCGACAGCCGGTGGTGAGCTTGTCGATAAACCCCGCCTTTTTGCCATCCCCGACCAGCGCTGGCTGGGTGGGCCGAATGGCCTGGTTCTGCACTCTCCAGGTCCCGTGAGCTCCTCCTCCCCACGGGGACCTTTCGAAGAAATTTTATGTTCGGGGGCAGAGGCGCGAAGAGGGATTGTCCGATGTTTGGGGGGGGCGGTGGGGCACGGTGTGTTCTGCGAGCTGTGCAGCGCGTAAAGGGCCGCAGCAGCACCAAGGGGGGGGGTCCTCTGCCTCTCCGTGGCTGCGGGATCCACTCCGGAGTCGTGGGGCCACACTTTAGTTCATGTTTCATTCTCCCCGCCTGTGGTCCTGGGGGTTTCTTGCCTGCCGGCCCTTTTTCTCGCATCCTCGGTTGCCCCTTAAAAGGCTGTCGCTGTCACTGAGGTGTCTCTGTGCAATCAGGAGGTGCGAGGCTGACCCCGCCCTCCAAAGCCTGGCTGATTTGGTTTTCCTGCCAACCTATTTATTCTGTCTTGTACATAGTCCTGTATCCCTTCACGTGTAGGTGTTCAGTAACGATACCAAAGATGGAGGAGCTGGGTTGTTCTGTCCGTGTGCAGTTGTACGAGTGTTAAAGCCGCAGATCGTTGCTCATGATGAGGCCTCATGTTGCCGACATTCTCTTGAAGCAGAGGGGGAAGCGATGGAATGATAGCAAACCTAAAATCTCCTCCACATATCCTCGTGAACCCACTCAGCACAGACACGACATTCCTCTCCTCCACAACAACAATTGCATTTATATAGCACCTGTAATATAATCCAAATGTCCTCGAGGCACGTCACACGAACGATTAAAGTGACCCCAAAACCCACACCGAGGAGAAATGAGGGACAGGCAACCGAGAGTTCGGTCACAGAGGTCAGTTTTAAGGAGCATCTTAAAGGAGGAGGGAGAGAAAGAGGTGAAGAGGTTGAGGGAGGGAATTCCAGAGCTCAGGGATAATCCCCAGGCAGCTGAAGGCCCGGCCGCCAATGGTGGAGCGATGGGAATCGGGGGATGCTCAAGAGGCCGGAATTGGAGGAGCGCAGAGATCTCGGAGAGTTGTAGGAGGGTTACAGAGATAGGGAGGGTTGTAGGGGCTGGAGGAGGTTACAGAGATAGGGTTGTAGGGGCGGGAGGAGGTTACAGAGATAGGGAGGGTTGTAGGGGCTGGAGGAGGTTACAGAGATAGGGAGGATTGTAGGGGCTGGAGCAGGTTACAGAGATAGGGAGGGGTGTAGGGGCTGGAGGAGGTTACAGAGATAGGGAGGGTTGTAGGGGCTGGAGGAGGTTACAGAGATAGGGAGGGTTGTAGGAGGTTACAGACATAGGAAGGGTTGTAGGGGCTGGAGGAGATTAGAGAGATAGGGAGGGTTGTAGGGGCTGGAGGAGGTTCCAGAGATAAGGAGGGTTGTAGAGGCTGGAGAAGGTTACAGAGATAGGGTTGTAGGGGCAGGCGGAGGTTACAGAGATAGGGAGGGTTGTAGGAGGTTACAGACATAGGAAGGGTTGTAGGGGCTGGAGGAGATTAGAGAGATAGGGAGGGTTGTAGGGGCTGGAGGAGGTTACAGAGATAGGGAGGGTTATAGGGGCTGGAGCAGGTTACAGAGATAGGGAGGGTTGTAGGGGCTGGAGGAGGTTACAGAGATAGGGAGGGTTGTAGGGGCTGGAGGAGGTTACAGAGATAGGGAGGGTTGTAGGGGCTGGAGCAGGTTACAGAGATAGGGAGGGGTGTAGGGGCTGGAGGAGGTTACAGAGATAGGGAGGGTTGTAGGGGCTGGAGGAGGTTACAGAGATAGGGAGGGTTGGAGGTTACAGACATAGGAAGGGTTGTAGGGGCTGGAGGAGATTAGAGAGATAGGGAGGGTTGTAGGGGTTGGAGGAGGTTCCAGAGATAGGGAGGGTTGTAGAGGCTGGAGAAGGTTACAGAGATAGGGAGGGTTGTAGGGGCTGGAGGAGGTTACAGAGATAGGGAGGGTTGTAGAAGGTTACAGACATAGGAAGGGTTGTAGGGGCTGGAGGAGATTAGAGAGATAGGGAGGGTTGTAGGGGCTGAAGGAGGTTCCAGAGATAGGGAGGGTTGTAGAGGCTGGAGAAGGTTACAGAGATAGGGAGGGTTGTATGGGCAGGTGGAGGTTTCAGAGATAGGGAGGGGTGTAGGGGCAGGAGGAGGTTACAGAGATAGGGAGGGGTGTAGGGGCTGGAGGAGGTTACAGAGATAGGGAGGGTTGTAGTGGCTGGAGGAGGTTACAGAGATAGGGAGGGGTGTAGGGGCTGGAGGAGGTTACAGAGATTGGGAGGGTTGTAGGGGGCTGGAAGAGGTTACAGAGATTGGGAGGGTTGTAGGGGGCTGGAGGAGGTTACAGAGATAGAGAGGGGTGTAGGGGCTGGTGGAGGTTACAGAGATAGGGAGGGTTGTAGTGGCTGGAGGAGGTTACAGAGATAGGGAGGGGTGTAGGGGCTGGAGGAGGTTACAGAGATTGGGAGGGTTGTAGGGGGCTGGAAGAGGTTACAGAGATTGGGAGGGTTGTAGGGGGCTGGAGGAGGTTACAGAGATAGGGAGGAGTGTAGGCTGGAGGAGGTTACAGAGATAGGGAGGGTTGTAGGGGGCTGGAGGGGGTTACAGAGATAGGGAGGGGTGTAGGGGCTGGAGGAGGTTACAGAGATAGGGAGGGGTGTAGGGGCTGGAGGAGGTTACAGAGATAGGGAGGGTTGTAGTGGCTGGAGGAGGTTACAGAGATAGGGAGGGGTGTAGGGGCTGGAGGAGGTTACAGAGATTGGGAGGGTTGTAGGGGGCTGGAAGAGGTTACAGAGATTGGGAGGGTTGTAGGGGGCTGGAGGAGGTTACAGAGATAGAGAGGGGTGTAGGGGCTGGAGGTTACAGAGATAGGGAGGGGTGTAGGGGCTGGAGGAGGTTACAGAGATAGGGAGGGTTGTAGTGGCTGGAGGAGGTTACAGAGATAGGGAGGGCTGTAGGGGCTGGAGGAGGTTACAGAGATTGGGAGGGTTGTAGGGGGCTGGAAGAGGTTACAGAGATTGGGAGGGTTGTAGGGGGCTGGAGGAGGTTACAGAGATAGAGAGGGGTGTAGGGGCTGGAGGAGGTTACAGAGATAGGGAGGGTTGTAGTGGCTGGAGGAGGTTACAGAGATAGGGAGGGTTGTAGTGGCTGGAGGAGGTTACAGAGATAGGGAGGGTTGTAGGGGCTGGAGGAGGTTACAGAGATAGGGAGGGTTGTAGGAGGTTACAGACATAGGAAGGGTTGTAGGGGCTGGAGGAGATTAGAGAGATAGGGAGGGTTGTAGGGGCTGGAGGAGGTTCCAGAGATAGGGAGGGTTGTAGAGGCTGGAGAAGGTTACAGAGATAGGGAGGGTTGTAGGGGCAGGCGGAGGTTTCAGAGATAGGGAGGGGTGTAGGGGCAGGAGGAGGTTACAGAGATAGGGAGGGGTGTAGGGGCTGGAGGAGGTTACAGAGATAGGGAGGGTTGTAGTGGCTGGAGGAGGTTACAGAGATAGGGAGGGGTGTAGGGGCTGGAGGAGGTTACAGAGATTGGGAGGGTTGTAGGGGGCTGGAGGAGGTTACAGAGATAGAGAGGGGTGTAGGGGCTGGAGGAGGTTACAGAGATAGGGAGGGTTGTAGTGGCTGGAGGAGGTTACAGAGATAGGGAGGGGTGTAGGGGCTGGAGGAGGTTACAGAGATTGGGAGGGTTGTAGGGGGCTGGAAGAGGTTACAGAGATTGGGAGGGTTGTAGGGGGCTGGAGGAGGTTACAGAGATAGGGAGGAGTGTAGGCTGGAGGAGGTTACAGAGATAGGGAGGGTTGTAGGGGGCTGGAGGAGGTTACAGAGATAGGGAGGGGTGTAGGGGCTGGAGGAGGTTACAGAGATAGGGAGGGGTGTAGGGGCTGGAGGAGGTTACAGAGATAGGGAGTGTTGTAGGGGCTGGAGGAGGTTACAGAGATAGGGAGGGGGTGAGGAGGGATTGGAAAATGAGGGTGAGAATTTGAAAATACTGCTGAAGAAGGATGTGAGGGTCTGTGAGTGGGTGCGGCGGGAGATTTACCTGAAGGGGCTCCAGGGACGAGGGTGTGGTAGCTCCAGGGTTAGGCCGGAGAAGCTGTGGTTGTTCTCCTCGAAGCGAGGGAGAGATTTGATGGAGGTGTGCGAGGTTAGGACCAGGCAGACAGGGAAAAGCCCCTCTGTTGAGCTGATGGTACAAGGGTTGGTCGGTGGTCGGGCCACAGATCGAAGATCCTGGGCTATGGGTGGATGTGAGAAAACGACCTGGAACTTGGCACTCAGGGTGTTGGAAGCAGAAGTAGTGACTTGGATGGGAACTTAAGAGGAGGGTGATGGCGGGTAGTGGGACTGACTGGATTGCGCTACAGAGAGCCAGTAGCAGCTCAAGGTGCTGAATGGCCCTGTTCTGTGTCCATGGTGACTTTCGTTGGGTTACAGATTCTTTATCCCGACCTTCAATGGATTCACTGAACGAGGACCCAGCTGGGGATTTCCATTTGTAAGTTCTGGATGTCACCCCTTGCTGTGCACAGAGAGGTCCGCAGCTTTGAGTTGAATTCCAGGGACTTCAACCTGAGAATCCAAGTCAATTCCCATTGGGAGCGCTGAGGGAGTGCTGCAGTGTTGGAGGGTCAGTGCTGAGGGAGCGCCGCAGTGTCGGAGGGTCAGTGCTGAGGGAGCGCCGCACTGTCAGAGGGTCAGTGCAGAGGGAGTGCCGCACTGTCAGAGGATCAGTGCTGAGGGACCTCCGCCCTGTCGGAGGGTCACTGTTGAGGGAGCTCCGCACTGTCAGAGGGTCAGTGCTGAGGGAGCGCCGCGCTGTCAGAGGGTCAGTGCTGAAGGAGCCCTGCACTGTCGGAGGGTCAGTGCTGAGGGTGTGCCGCACTGTCAGAGGGTCAGTACTGAGGGATCCCTGCACTGTCGGAGGGTCGAAGGTACCATCATTCAGGATGAGTCATTAAACCGAGTCCCCGTCTGCCCCCTCGGGTGGGTGTAAACAATCCCATGGCCATTTTTGGAAGCAGTGCTGGGGAGGTGGGTGGGTGGGGGAAGAGTTCACCCTGGTGTCCTGGAGCCAATATCTATCCCTCAACCGACATCGCTAAAAAAACCAGGTGATGTGGGTCATGGTCACATTACTGTTTGTGGGAGCTTGCTGTGTGTAAATTGGCTGGAGCGTTTCCTACGTTACAAGAGGGTGCGGACTTCAAAGCACATACATCAGTGTTTGTCGAGGGCTGTGGAGCATTGTAGGGCCGCTCAATGCACTCTAAGAATACGCGTCTGTCATATTTACATTTTGCTGAGGTGTACATTTACACAACGATAGCAACTCTGAGGGACTATTTACCATTCGGACAGAAGTGGAACTGAAACAGATATTAGCTCCGAGCAGTGTTACTGCCAAACGGAACATTTGTTGTACTGGGTGTTGGTTCCTTTTTGAACACACGATCCCTCAACCTTTCAGAACATGCCTGAAACTTCGTGTGTGTGCGTGTTTGCGTTTGCTTGTGTGTGTGTGTGTGTGTTTTTCATAAGCCTGTGTCAAACTGTTCATTAAATTAAGTAAACACTTTTTTTTTAAAAAAAAAGGACCATTGTCGTGAGGAGACTCTCTTATTCCCTCCGGCCTTATCTAAGAGCTCGTAGCCCCAATTTCAGGGGCACACCCCACCCACCCACCCACCCCCCCGCACTTTGGGAAGGATGTCCAGAACCTCGGAGAGGGTGCGTACATAGGGAGATTTTAACACAACGGCTCCCGGGGATGAGGGGACTTCAGTTTGTGTGGAGAAGCCAGGACTGTTCTCCTTAGAGCAGAGAAGGCTAAGGGGGAGAATGAATCGAGGCGTTCAGAATTATGAAAAGCAAGCTATCCAATTAATCCCACTCCCCACACCACAGCCCTGTCAATTTTTCTCCTTCGAGTATTTATCCAATTCCCCCTTTTGAATGTTCCTATTGAGAGTACCAAGCAAACTATTGGGATTAAAGGGTGACAAGTCCCCAGGACCTGATGGCCTACATGCCAGTGTCTTAAAGGAAGTGGCAGTGGAGATAGTGGATGCATTGGCTATAATATTCCAAAATTCCCTGGGTTCTGGAAAGGTTCCAGTGGATTGGAAAAATGCTAATATAACGCACTTCTTCAAAAAGTGGGGGAGGCAGGAAGTGGGAAACAATAGACCAGTTAGTTTAACGTCTGTCATTGGGAAATTGTTGGAATCCGTTACTAAGGAAGTAGTAATGGGGCATTTGGAAGGTCAAAATGCAATCCATCAGAGTCAGTATGGTTTTATGAAGAGTAAATCGTGTTTGACTAATTTGCTAGAGTTCTTTGAAGATGTGACAATCAAGTGGATCCTCTAGATTTAGTATATCTGGACTTGCAGAAGGCCTTTGATAAGGTGGCACATGAGAGATTAATACACAAGATAAGATCACATGGAATTAGGGGTAGTACATTAGATTGGATAGAGGATTGGCTAACCAACAGAAAGCAGAGATTCGAGATAAATTGGTACTTTTCTGGATGGCAAGCTGTAACTAGTGGGGTGCCATGGGGTTCGGTCCTTGGGCCCCAACTATTTACAATCTATATTAATGACTTGAATTCAGGGATAGAAGGTACTGTAGCTAAATTTGCAGATGACACCAAAATAGGTGGGAAAGTAAGTTGCAATGAAGAAATAAGAAATTTACAAATGGATATGGACAAGTTAGGTGAACGGGCCAAAATTTGGCAGATGGAGTTTAACGTGGATAAGTGTGAGGTTATCCATTTTGGTCGGAAGGATAAAAAGGCGACTTATTATTTAATTGGAGAGAAACTTCAGAATGCTTCAGTGCAAAGGGATCTGGGTGTCCTTGTGCATGAATCGCTGAAAGCTAGTATGCAGGCGGAGTAGGTAATAAGGAAGACAAATGGAATTTTGGCATTTATTGCTAAAGGAATAGAGTATAAAAATAGGGAAGTGTTGTTGCAACTGTACAAGGCATTGGTGAGACCACACCTGGAGTACTGTGCACAGTTTTGGTCCCCTTGAGGAAGGACATAGTTGCACTGGAGACGGTTCAGAGGAGGTTCACTAGATTGATTCCAGAGATGCGGGGCTTGTCTTATGAGGAGAGATTGAGCAGCTTAGACCATTACTCGCCAGAGTTTAGAAGGATGAGAGGAGATCTAATTGAGGTATATAAGATGCTAAAGGGGATAGACAAAGTAGACGTGAGCAGATGTTTCCCCTTGTGGGGCATTCTAGAATGAGAGGCCATAGTTTTAGGCTAAGGGGTGGTAGATTTAAATCAGAGATGAGGAGGAATTACTTTTCGCAAAGGGTGGTGAATTTGTGGAAGTCACCACCTCAGAGTGCAGTAGATGCCGGGACCCTGAATAAATTTAAGGAGGAGGTAGACAGATTTTTAATTAGTAACGGGTTGAAAGGTTATGGGGAGAGGGCGGGAATTTGGAGTTGAGGCCGAAATGAGATCAGCCATGATCGTATTGAATGGCGGGGCAGGCTCGAGGGGCTGAATGGCCTACTCCTGCTCCTGGTTCTTATGTTCTTACCTGCTTCCACCGCCCTTTCAGGCAGCGCCTTCCAGATCACAACGACTCGCTGTGTCAAAAAAATTCTCCCCCCTCTGGATCTTTTACCGATTCTCTTCAATCTGTGTCCCCCCACCCACCCCACCACCTCTGGTTACCGACCCTCCTGCCACTGGAAACATTTTCTCCTCATTCACTCGATCCAAACCCCCTCGTGATTCTGAACGCCTCGATTCAATCTCCCCCTTAACCTCCTCCGCTCTAAGGGAACTGCGATGGACTGTGGAGCAAACAGGGGGCTGGGCCCTTGGCACTGCACCCCCCCCACCCCCCACCAACGCCGGACAAAGAGGGCAGCAAAACTGGGAGAGGCTAGTTCTTGTACAGGAAGTGGGTGCGGCGCTGGTGGTGGGGAAGGGGGTGGGTGTTCTGTGAGGGGCAGGGGGGTCCCAGGCAGAGTGTGAGGCCGGGCAGAGTCGGGCAGATGGTGCGAGAGAGCGTCTTGCTTTCTCACTGAGATGGGGGTGAGGGGGAATAGGTCCAGGCTGGGTCCAGCCATGAGAACATTGGTGAGTGACTGTGGACTCACCTGCAGTGACCACCTCTCACTCTGAGCTCTCTGCTTCTCCCGCCCTGCGAATGTTCTGCCCCCACCAGCCTCGTGGGTCAGTGTGTGTTGGGGGAGGTCGGTCAGTATGAGGGAATTATTTCCCTTGAATTTGACAAGTCAGCAGCAATGGCCGATTTCACCATCATCTGCTTCCCAACACTGACCAGGAGCTGCAAAGTGCTGATGGAGAATGTATTGAGTGGGTCATTCTCTCTGTCTCTGTCTTTGTCTCTGTCTCTGTGTCTCTTTCTGTCTCTCTCTCTCTCTCTGTCTCTCTCTCTCTCTCTCTCTGTCTCTCTCTCTGTCTCTCTCTCTCCGTCTCTCTCTCTGTCTCTCTCTCTCTCTGACTCTCTATCTCTCTCTCTCTGTCTCTCTCTGTCTCTCTCTCTGACTCTCTATCTGTCTCTCTCTCTCTCTCTGTGTCCCCCTCTCTCTCTGTCTCTCTCTCTCTGTGTCTCCCTCTCTCTCTGTCTCTCTCTTTCTGTGTCCCCCTCTCTCTCTCTTTGTTTCTCTGTCTCTCTCTCTGTGTCCCCCTCTCTCTCTGTGTCTCTGTATCTCTCTGTGTCCCCCTCTCTCTCTGTGTCTCTGTATCTCTCTGTGTCCCCCTCTCTCTCTGTGTCTCTGTATCTCTCTGTGTCCCCCTCTCTCTCTGTGTCTCTGTATCTCTCTGTGTCCCCCTCTCTCTCTGTCTCTGTCTCTGTCCCCCCCTCTCTCTCTCTGTCTCTGTCTCTCTCTCTCTGTCCCCCCCCTCTCTCTCTCTGTCTCTCTCTCTCTGTGTCTCTCTCTCTCTGTCTCTCTCTCTCTCTCTGTTTCGCTCTCTCTCTCTCTCTCTCTCTGCGTGACTTCTCTGATGTTCCCAGGCAGCAGGATTGTGGTATTTTGCCAACTTAAAGAGCTAGTCGTTGCTTCAATGATTCAGTGACCGGGCGTCGGGCCTAAAGCTGGTGAACTTTGAGGCCGGCGTTAGTGTGGGGAGCGGGGGTCTGCAGAGGGATGCTGGGGAGCTGCTCCTGTCGATGGTACTCGAGACCAGCTCGGTGCGTTTGGAAGGGCGGACAGCTACCAGCACGATTGAAGATTCATCGAGACATTCGCTGGATGGGTTGACCAGCATCTCTGGGTCATTTCCCTTATAGTAAACAAGATGGGGAGTACCATCAAGCCTGGGCAGAGGTAGCAATTCAAGGTGGAGAGTCAAGACAGGAGAGCAAAATACTAACGTGAATAATGAGGGTCAGAGAATGGCAGGAAGGGACAGGGAGAAAAAACCTAAGACCATAAGACGTAGGAGCAGGAGTAGGCCATTCTGCCCATTGAGTCTGCTCTGACATTCAATGAGATCACGGCTGATCTGATAATCCTCAATCCACTTTCCTGCCTTTTCCCCCATAACCCTTGATTCCCTTACTGATTAAAAACCTGTCTATCTCAGCCTTGAATATACTTAACAACCCAGCCTCTACAGCCCTCTGCGGTAAAGAATTCCACTGATTCACTACCCTCTGAGAGAAGAAATTCCTCCTCATCTCTGTTTTATATGGGTTCCCCCTTACTCTGAGATTATACCCTCTGGTCCTAGACTCTCCCACAAAGGGAAACAACCTCTCAGCATCTGCCCTGTCAAGACCCCTAAGAATCTTATATGTTTCAATAAGATCACCTCTCATTCTTCTAAACTCCAATGAGTACAGGCCCAACTGACTCAACCTCTCCTCATAAGAAAATCCCTCCATACCCGGGATCAACCTAGTGAACCTTCTCTGGGCTGCCTCCAATGCCAGTATATCTTTCCTTAGCTAAGGAAACCAAAACTGTTCACCGTATTCTAGGGGTGGTCTAACTAATGCCTTGTATAGTTTTAGCAAGACTTCCCTATTTTCATACTCCATTCCCATTGAAATAAAGGCCAACATTCCATTTGCCTTAACAAAAACAGAATTACCTGGAAAAACTCAACAGGTCTGGCAGCATCAGCGGAGAAGAAAAGAGTTGACGTTTCGAGTCCTCATGACTCTTCGACAGAACTAGGTGAATCCAAGGAAGAGGTGAAATATAAGCTGGTTTAAGGTCGGGGGGTGGGGGGAGAGAAGTTGTGGGGGGGGTGGGTGGTGTGGTTGTAGGGACAAGCAAGCAGTGATAGGAGCAGATAATCAAAAGATGTCACAGACAAAAGAACAAAGAGGTGTTGAAGGTGGTGATATTATCTAAACAAATGTGCTAATTAAGAATGGATGGCAGGACACACAAGGTACAGCTTTAGTGGGGGTGGGGTGGAAAGACTAAAAGGTATAGATTTAAAAATAATGGAAATAGGTGGGAAAAGAAAAATCTATATAAATTATTGGAAAAAACAAAAGGAAGGGGGAAGAAACAGAAAGGGGGTGGGGATGGAGGAGGGAGTTCATGATCTAAAGTTGTTTAACTCAATATTCAGTCCGGAAGGCTGTAAAGTGCCGAGTCGGAAGATGAGGTGCTGTTCCTCCAGTTTGCGTTGGGCTTCACTGGAACAATGCAGCAAGCCAAGGACAGACATGTGGGCAAGAGAGCAGGGTGGAGTGTAGAAATGGAGTGTTTTTAACTCCATTTGCCTTGCCTATTACCTGCTGAACTTGTATGCTAGCTTTGTGTGATTCATTCACAAGCACCCCCAAATCCCTCTGTGCTGCAGCTTTCTGTAGTCTTTCTCCATTTAAACAATATTCAGCTCCTCTGTTCTTCCTGCCAAAGTGCATAACCTCACATTTTCCCACGTTATATTCCATCTGCCAAGTTGTTGCCCACTCACTTAACCTGTCTATATCCCTCTGTTACATCAACAAAACACCAATAGTCAACACTAGATTATACAAAGGTAACAAAGTCTGAACTGAAGGCTCTCTGTCTGAATGTGCGGAGCCTTCATAACACAGTAACTGAATTGATGGCCCACATTGAAGTAAATAAATCTGATCTGATAGCAATTACAGAGACGTGGCTGCAGGGTGACAAGGGTTGGGTCCTGAAGATTGAGGGGTTTATGACGTTCAAGAAGAATAGGAAGCTAGGAAAAGGTGGAGGGGTAGCGCTGTTAATCAAAGATGGCACTTGTGCAATAGTTAGAGATGACCTTGGTTCAGGAGATCAGGATATAGAATCGGTTTGGGTGGAGGTGAGGAATAGCAGGAGGAAAAGGTCACTAGGGGGAGGTTCTACAGGGCCCCTCTATCAGTAATCACAATGTAGGACAAAGTAGACAAGAAGAAATATTGTGAGCTTGTGACAAAGGGACGACAATAATCACGGGTGATTTTAATCTATATATAAACTGTAAAAATCAGATTGGCAGAAGTAGCCTGGATGAGTTCATAGAATGCTTTCGAGATAGTTTCTTACAGCAGCACATTCTGGAACCATTCGGAGAGCAGGTTATATTAGACTTGGTATTGTGTAACGTGACAGGATTAATGAATGACCTCAGAGTAAAGGCACCACTAGGTAGCAGCAACCACAATATGATTGAATTTTACATCCAGTGTGAAAGGGAGAAGAGTGGGTCTAAGACTAGTGTCTTAAACATAAATAAGGGCAACTATGTGGGCATGAAAGCTGAGCTGGCTGAAGTGAACTGGGATACTCGGCTAGGGGATAGATCAATAGAGGAGCAGTGGCAGACATTTAAGGGGATATTTCAGTGTCTTCAGAATAAGTACATTCCTATTATAAAGAAAAATTCTAAGGGGAGGACCCACCATCCGTGGTTAACCAAAGAAGTTAAGGAAAGCATCAAACTTAAGGAAAAAGTATAAAACTCAGCAACGATGAGTGACAGGACAGATGCTTGGTCAGAATGTAAAGAATGGCAGAGAATGACTAAAAGGTTAATCAGGAGAAAGAAATTAGAGTTTGAGAGGAAGCTAGCTAGAAATGTAAAAACGCATAGCAAGAGTTTCTACTGGTATTTAAAATGGTAAAGTGAGTGTTGGTCCTTTAGAGAGTGACAGTGGGGGGTTAATAGTAGATAATAAGGAAATGGTGGAAGAAACGAACAAATATTGCTTCACTATAGAGGATACAAAAAACCTTCCAGCATTGCTGTAAATCAGGAGGTGGTGGGGAGAGGGGAACTTGGTGAAATTACAATCACTAGGGAAGTGGTACTGAACAAACTGATGAAGCTGTGGGCTGACAAGTCTCTGGGTCCTGACAGATTTCACCCTCGGGTCTCAGCAGAGGTGGCTAATGAGGTAGTAGATGCACTGGTGTTAATTTTCCAAAATTCCCTAGATTCTGGAAAGGTTCCATCAGACTGGAAAGTAGGAAATATAACCCCTCTATTCAAGAAGTAAGGGAGGTAGAAAAAAGGAAACTACAGGCCAGCTAGCTAGACGTGTGTCATGGAGAAGTTATTAGAATTGACCATTAAGAATGTTATCGCTGGGCACTTAGAAGAGCTCAAGGCAATAGGGAAGAGTCATCATGGTTTGGTGAAAGGGAATCATGTTTAACCAATTCATTGGAGTTTTTTGAAGGAATAACATGCACTGTGGATAAAGGGGAACCTATAGACGTGCTGGACTTGGATTTCCAGATAAGGTGCCACATCAAAGGTTATTACAGAAAATTAAAGCTCATGGTGTAGGGGGTGATGTATTAGCATCGATAGAAGATTGGCTAGCTGGCAGGGAACAGAGAGTATGCATAAATGGGTCTTTTTCTGATTGGCAGGATGTGACCAGTGGTGTCCCACAGCTGTTGGGGCCTCAACTTTGTACAATTTATGTCAATGGCTTAGATGAGGGGAGTGAAGGCATGGTAGCTAAAGTCACAGATGACACAAAGATAGGTAGGAAAGTATGTTGTGACGAAGACATAAGGAGATTGCAGAAGGACATTGATAGGTTGAGTGAGTGGGCAAAGATCTGGAAGATGGAGTAAATTGTGGGAAAATGTGAAGCTGATCATTTTGGCAGGAAGAATAAAAAAGTGGAGTCTAACTTAAACGGAGAACGACTGCAGAATTGTGAGGCGCAGAGGGATCTGGGTGTTCTAGTGCATGAGTCACAAAGAGTTAGTATGCAGGTACAGCAAGCAATCAAGAAGGTTAAAGGAATGCTATCCTCTTGGAGAGTCAGTGCTGAGGGAGCGCCGTACTGTGGGAGGGTCAGTGCTGAGGGAGCGCCGCGCTGTCGGAGAGTCAGTGCTGAGGGAGTGCCGCACTGTCGGAGGGTCAGTGCTGAGGGAGCGCCGCACTGTCGGAGGGTCAGTGTTGAGGGAGCGCCGCACTGTCGGAGGGTCAGTGTTGAGGGAGCGCCGCGCTGTCGGAGGGTCAGCGCTGAGGGAGCGCCGCACTGTCGGAGGGTCAGTGCTGAGGGAGAGCCGCACTGTCGGAGGGTCAGTGCTGAGGGAGCGCCTCACTGTCGGAGGGTCAGCGCTGAGGGAGCGCCTCACTGTCGGAGGGTCAGCGCTGAGGGAGCGCCGCACTGTCGGAGGGTCAGTGCTGAGGGAGCGCCGCGCTGTCGGAGGGTCAGTGCTGAGGGAGCGCCGCACTGTCGGAGGGTCAGCGCTGAGGGAGCGCCGCACTGTGGGAGGGTCAGTGCTGAGGGAGCGCCGCGCCGTCGGAGGGTCAGTGCTGAGGGAGCGCCGCGCCGTCGGAGGGTCAGTGCTGAGGGAGCGCCGCGCTGTCGGAGGGTCAGCGCTGAGGGAGCGCCGCGCCGTCGGAGGGTCAGTGCTGAGGGAGCGCCGCGCCGTCGGAGGGTCAGTGCTGAGGGAGCGCCGCGCTGTCGGAGGGTCAGCGCTGAGGGAGCGCCGCGCCGTCGGAGGGTCAGTGCTGAGGGAGCGCCGCGCCGTCGGAGGGTCAGTGCTGAGGGAGCGCCGCGCTGTCGGAGGGTCAGCGCTGAGGGAGCGCCGCGCCGTCGGAGGGTCAGTGCTGAGGGAGCGCCGCGCCGTCGGAGGGTCAGTGCTGAGGGAGCGCCGCGCTGTCGGAGGGTCAGCGCTGAGGGAGCGCCGCGCCGTCGGAGGGTCAGTGCTGAGGGAGCGCCGCGCCGTCGGAGGGTCAGTGCTGAGGGAGCGCCGCGCTGTCGGAGGGTCAATGCTGAGGGAGTGCCGCGCTGTCGGAGGGTCAGTGCTGAGGGAGCGCCGCGCTGTGGGAGGGTCAGTGCTGAGGGAGCGCCGCACTGTCGGAGGGTCAGCGCTGAGGGAGCGCCTCACTGTCGGAGGGTCAGCGCTGAGGGAGCGCCTCACTGTCTGCCCCCTCGGGCGGGTGTAAGAGCTCCCACGGCTGCTATTGGAAGAAGAGCTGCGTTGGGGGTGGAGGGAGAGTGAGTTCTCCCCGGTGTCCGGGGGGAGCCAACATTTACCCCCTCGACCAACATCACTAAAAATCAGACGACCTGGGTCATTCTCACCTTGCTGTTTGTGGGATCTTGCTGTGCAGAAAGTGGCTGGCATGTTTCCTGCGGTACAACATGTCAGTGCTGTGTAACAGGGTTGGGCTGTGTAAAAGCGCCAGTCTTTAACCCCTCACCTCTCTGCCGTGCGGTCATCGCCTCGCTTCGGCTGAGGGGGTGGGGGATGGGGCGAGCTCGGGGTCAGGGGTGGGGGGTTGGAGGTCGCTGCCTCCCCCTGGTGAGGGTGGGGGGGGGGGACAGGTTCGCACGGTTCACTCTACCCTCACCACCCCCCCCACCCCCCACCCCGCCGCCGGCCCCCAACCACCTCACCCAAGCCGGCATTTCGGCCGTCTGAGGGTGGACAGGTTGACCCCTGGGCTATTTGGCCACGGAGTGCATCACCACCGGGTCCTGCAGCCGACAACTGCACTTGCAGCTTGCTTTAATCGAGTCACGCAACGCAGGAGGAGGCCATTGAGCCCATCGTGCCTGTGCTGCCTCTTTGAAAGATCTATCCCATTAATCCCACTCTCCCCACCCGCACCATCCCTGCTCTTTTCCCCTTCGAGTATTTCTCCGATTCCCCCACTTTTGAACGTTCCTATTGAATCTGCTTCCACCGCCCTTTCAGGCAGCGCCTTCCAGATCACCACAACTCGCTGTGTCAAACACATTCTCCTCATCTCCCCCCAACCCCCTCTGGATCTTTTACCGATTCTCTTCAATCTGTGACCCCCTCCCCCCCTCTGGTTACCGACCCTCCTGCCAATGGAAACAGTTTCTCCTTATTGACTCGATCCAAACCCCCTCGTGATTCTGAACGCCTCGAATCAATCTCCCCCTTTACCTTCTCCGCTCTAAGAAGAGCAATCCCGGCTCCTCCAGTCCCTCCACATATTGAGTGTTAAACCCTCAATAAGCACTGGGTGAGGTCCCAGCAGAATTATTATCTTCAGTTCTGGGCCCTGCACTTCGGGAAGGATGTCTTGGAGAGGGAGCAGATTCACCAGAATGTGTACGTGTGTCTGTCCGCGACTGTGTGTGCAAATGTGTGTGTGTGCAGATGTGTGAGTGTGTATATGTGTGTGCGTACATGTGCAAGTGAGTGTGTGCCTGTGTGTGCGTGTGTGCATGTATATGTAGGTGTGTGTGAGTGTGAGAGTGTGTAAATGTGAGTGTATCTGTGCGTGAGTGTGTGTGAAGGGTGTGTGTGAATGTGTGCGTGCTTGTGTGTGTATGTGAGGAGAGTGTGCGCATGTGAGGGGTGTGAGTGCATGTGAGGGGTGTCGGAGTATGTGAGGAGTGTGTGTGAAAGAGAGGGGTTTGTGTGTATGTGAGGACTGTGTGTGTATGTGAAGAGTGTGTGTGTATGTGAGGGGTGAGTGTGTATGTGACGAGTGTGTGTGTATGTGAGGAGTGTGTGTGTATGTGAGGGGTGTGTGTGTATGTGAGGGGTGTGTGTGTATGTGAAGAGTGTGTGTGTATGTGAGGGGTGTGTGTGTATGTGAGGAGTGTGTGAGCATGTGAGGAGTGTGTGTGTATGTGAGGAGTGTGTATGTATGTGAGGAGTGTGTGTGTATGTGAGGAGTGTGTGTGCAGGTGAGGAGAATGTGTGTATGTGAGGAGTGTGTGTGTATGTGAGGGGTGTGTGTGTATGTGAGGAGTGTGTGTGCATGTGATGAGTTTGTGTGTGAGTGTATGTGAGGAGTGTGTGTGATTGTGAGGGGTGTGTGTTTATGTGAGGAGTGTGTGTGTATGTGAGGAGTGTGTGTGTATGTGAGGAGTGTGTGTGTATGTGAAGAGTGTGTGTGTATGTGAGGGGTGAGTGTGTATGTGAGGAGTGTGTGTATGTGAGGAGTATGTGTGTATGTGAGGGGTGTGTGTGTATGTGAGGAGTGTGTGTGTATGTGAGGTGTTTGTGCGTATGTGAGGAGTGTGTGTGTATGTGAGGAGTGTGTGTGCAGGTGAGGAGTGTGTGTGTTTGTGAGGAGTGTCTGCGTATGTGAGGGGTGTGTGTGCATGTGAGGAGTGTGTGTGTATGTGAGGAGTGTGTGTGCAGGTGAGGAGTGTGTGTGTATGTGAGGAGTGTGTGTGTATGTGAGGGGTGTGTGTGTATGTGAGGAGTGTGTGTGAGTGAGGAGTGTGTGTGTATGTGAGGAGTGTGTGTGTATGTGAGGGGTGTGTGTGTATGTGAGGAGTGTGTGTGTATGTGAGGTGTGTGTGTGTATGTGAGGAGTGTGTGTGTATGTAAGGAGTGTGTGTGTATGTGAGGGGTGTGTGTGTATGTGAGGGGTGTGTGAGTATGTGATGAATTTGTGTGTGTGTGTATGTGAGGAGTGTGTGTGATTGTGAGGGGTGTGTGTTTATGTGAGGGGTGTGTGTGTATGTGAGGAGTTTCTGTGCATGTGAGGGGTGTGTGTGAATGTGAGGAGTGTGTGTGTATGTGAGGAGTGTCTGTCTATGTGAGGGGTGTGTGTGCATGTGAGGAGTGTGTGTGCATGTGAGGAGTGTGTGTGTATGTGAGGAGTGTGTGTGTATGTGTGTAGTGTGTGTTTATGTGAGGAGTGTGTGTGTATGTGAGGGGTGTGTGTATGTGAGGAGTGTGTGAGTATGTGAGGAGTGTGTGTGTATGTGAGTGGTGTGTGTATGTGAGGAGTGTTTGTGTATGTGTGGGGTGTGTGTATGTGAGGAGTGTTTGTGAATGTGAGGAGTGTGTGTGCAGGGGTGGAGTGTGTGTGCATGAGTGGAGTGTGTGTGTATGTGAGGAGTGTGTGTGTATGTGAGGGGTGTGTGTGCAGGTGAGGGGTGTGTGTGTATGTGAGGAGTGTTTGTGTATGTGAGGAGTGTGTGTGTATGTAAGGAGTGTGTGTGTATGTGAGGAGTGTGTGTGTATGTGAGGAGTGTGTGGGTATGTGAGGAGTGTGTGTGTATGTGAGGGGTGTGTGTGTATGTGAGGAGTGTGTGTGTATTTGAGGGGTATGTGTGTATGTGAGGAGTGTGTGTGTATGTGAGGAGTGTGTGTGTATGTGAGGGGTGTGTGTGTATGTGTGGAGTGTGTGTGTATGTGATGGGTGTGTGTGCATGTGAGGACTGTGTGTGCATGTGAGGAGTGTGTGTTTATGTGAGGAGTGTCTGGGTATGTGAGGGGTGTGTGTGTATGTGAGCAGTGTGTGTGTATGTGAGGGGTGTGTGTATGTGAGGAGTGTTAGTGTATGTGTAGTGGTGTGTGTATGTGAGGAGTGTTTGTGTATGTGATGAGTGTGTGTGCAGGTGAGGAGTGTGTGCAGGTGCGGAGTGTGTGTGTATGTGAGGAGAGTGTGTGTATGTGAGGGGTGTGTGTGCAGGTGAGGTGTGTGTGTGTATGTGAGGAGTGTGGGTGTATATGAGGGGTGTGTGTGCAGGTGAGGTGTGTGTGTGTATGTGAGGAGTGTGTGTGAATAGGATGACTTTGTGTGTGAGTGTATGTGAGGAGTGTGTGTGATTGTGAGGGGTGTGTGTTTATGTGAGAGTTGTGTGTGTATGTGAGGAGTGTGTGTGTTTGTGAGGAGTTTCTGTGTATGTGAGGGGTGTGTGTGCATGTGAGGAGAGTGTGTGTATGTGAGGACTGTGTGTTTATGTGAGGGGTGTTTGTGTATGTGAGGACTGTGTGTTTATGTGAGGGGTGTTTGTGTATGTGAGGAGTGTGTGTTTATGTGAGGAGTGTGTGTGTATGTGAGGAGTGTGTGTGCATGTGAGGAGTGTGTGTGCATGTGAGGAGTGTGTGTGTATGTGTGTGGTGTGCGTTTATGTGAGGAGTGTGTGTGTATGTGAGGGGTGTGTGTGTATGTGAGGAGTGTTTGTGAATGTGAGGAGTGTGTGTGCAGGTGTGGAGTGTGTGTGCATGAGTGGAGTGTGTGTGTATGTGAGGAGTGTGTGTGTATGTGAGGGGTGTGTGTGCAGGTGAGGGGTGTGTGTGTATGTGAGGAGTGTGGGTGTATGTGAGGGGTGTGTGTGCAGGTGAGGGGTGTGTGTGTATGTGGGGAGTGTGTGTGTATGTGATGAGTTTGTGTTTGAGTGCATGTGAGGAGTGTGTGTGCATGTGAGGAGTGTGTGTGTATGTGAGGAGTGTGTGTGTATGTGAGTGGTGTGTGTTTATGTGAGTAGTGTTTGTGTATGTGAGGAGTGTCTGAGTATGTGAGGAGTTTGTGTGTATGTGAGGGGTGTGTGTATGTGAGGAGTGTTTGTGTATGTGTGGGGTGTGTGTATGTGAGGAGTGTTTGTGAATGTGAGGAGTGTGTGTGCAGGTGAGGAGTGTGTGTGCAGGTGTGGAGTGTGTGTGTATGTGAGGAGTGTGTGTGTATGTGAGGGGTGTGTGTGCAGGTGAGGTGTGTGTGTGTATGTGAGGAGTGTGTGTGATTGTGAGGGGTGTGTGTTTATGTGAGAGTTGTGTGTGTATGTGAGGAGTGTGTGTGTTTGTGAGGAGTTTCTGTGTATGTGAGGGGTGTGTGTGCATGTGAGGAGTGTGTGTGTATGTGAGGAGTGTGTGTGCAGGTGAGGAGTGTGTGTGTATGTGAGGACTGTGTGTTTATGTGTGGGGTGTGTGTGTATGTGAGGAGTGTGTGTTTATGTGAGGAGTGTGTGTGTATGTGAGGAGTGTGTGTGTATGTGTGTGGTGTGTGTTTATGTGAGGAGTGTGTGTGTATGTGAGGGGTGTGTGTGTATGTGAGGAGTGTGTGAGTATGTGAGGAGTGTGTGTGTATGTGAGGTGTGTGTGTATGTGAGGAGTGTTTGTGTATGTGTGGGGTGTGTGTATCTGAGGAGTGTTTGTGAATGTGAGGAGTGTTTGTGCAGGTGAGGAGTGTGTGTGCAGGAGTGGAGTGTGTGTGTATGTGAGGAGTGTGTGTGCAGGTGAGGGGTGTGTGTGTATGTGAGGAGTGTGGGTGTATGTGAGGGGTGTGTGTGCAGGTGAGGGGTGTGTGTGTATGTGAGGAGTGTGTGTGTATGTGATGAGTTTGTGTTTGAGTGTATGTGAGGAGTGTGTGTGTATGTGAGGAGTGTCTGGGTGTGTGAGGGGTGTGTGTGCATGTGAGGAGTGTGTGTGCATGTGAGGAGTGTGTGTGTATGTGAGGAGTGTGTGTGTATGTGAGTGGTGTGTGTTTATGTGAGTAGTGTTTGTGTATGTGAGGAGTGTGTGAGTATGTGAGGAGTTTGTGTGTATGTGAGGGGTTTGTGTATGTGAGGAGTGTCTGGGTGTGTGAGGGGTGTGTGCATGTGAGGAGTGTGTGTGCATGTGAGGAGTGTGTGTGTATGTGAGGAGTGTGTGTGTATGTGAGTGGTGTGTGTTTATGTGAGTAGTGTTTGTGTATGTGAGGAGTGTGTGAGTATGTGAGGAGTGTGTGAGTATGTGAGGAGTGTTTGTGTATGTGTGGGGTTTGTGTATGTGAGGAGTGTTTGTGAATGTTAGGAGTTTGTGTGCAGGTGAGGAGTGTGTGTGCAGGTGTGGAGTGTGTGTGTATGTGAGGAGTGTGTGTGTATGTGAGGAGTGTGTGTGTATGTGAGGGGTGTGTGTGCAGGTGAGGTGTGTCTGTGTATGTGAGGAGTGTGGGTGTATGTGAGGGGTGTGTGTGTATGTGAGGAGTGTGTGTGTATGTGAGGGGTGTGTGTGCAGGTGAGGTGTGTCTGTGTATGTGAGGAGTGTGGGTGTATGTGAGGGGTGTGTATGCAGGTGAGGGGTGTGTGTGTATGTGAGGAGTGTGTGTGAATATGATGACTTTGTGTGAGTGTATGTGAGGAGTGTGTGTTATTGTGAGGGGTGTGTGTTTATGTGAGAGTTGTGTGTGTATGTGAGGAGTGTGTGTGTTTGTGAGGAGTTTCTGTGTATGTGAGGGGTGTGTGTGCATTTGAGGAGTGTGTGTGTATGTGAGGAGTGTGTGTGCAGGTGAGGAGTGTGCGTGTATGTGGGGACTATGTGTTTATGTGAGGGGTGTGTGTGTTTGTGAGGAGTGTGTGTTTATGTGAGGAGTGTGTGTGTATGTGAGGAGTGTGTGTGTATGTGAGGTGTGTGTGCGTATGTGTGGGGTGTGTGCGTATGTGTGGAGTGTGTGTGTATGTGAGGAGTGTGTGTGCAGGTGAGGAATGTGTGTGTATGTGAGGAGTGTGTGTGTATGTGAGGGGTGTGTGTGTATGTGAGCGGTGTGTGTGAGTGAGGAGTGTGTGTGTATGTGAGGTGTTTGTGTATATGTGAGGGGTGTGTGTGTATGTGAGGGGTGTGTGTATATGTGAGGAGTGTTTGTGTATGTGAGGGGTGTGTGTGTATGTGAGGAGTGTGTCTGTATGTGAGGAGTGTGTGTGTATGTGAGGAGTGTGTGTGTATGTGAGGAGTGTGTGTGCATGTGAGGGGTTTGTGTGTATGTGAGGAGTGTGTGTGTATGTGAGGGGTTTGTTTGTATGTGAGGAGTGTGTGTGTATGTGAGGGGTGTATGTGTATGTGAGGAGTGTGTGTGTATGTGAGAGGTTTGTTTATATGTGAGGAGTGTGTGTGTATGTGAGGAGTTTGCCTGCAGGTGAGGAGTGTGTGTGTATGTGAGGAGTGTGTGTGTATGTGAGGGGTGTGTTTGTATGTGAGGAGTGTGTGTGTATATGAGGGGTGTGTGTGTATGTGAGGGGTGTGTGAGTATGTGATGAGTTTGTGTGTGTGTGTATGTGAGGAGTGTTTGTGATTGTTAGAGGTGAGTGTTTATGTGAGGGGTGTGTGAGTTTGTGAGGAGTGTCTGTGTATGTGAGGGGTGTGTGTGTATGTGAGGAGTGTGTGTGTATGTGAGGAGTGTCTGTGTGTGTGAGGGGTGTGTGTGCATGTGAGGAGTGTGTGTGCATTTGAGGAGTGTGTGTGTATGTGAGGAGTGTGTGTGTATGTGAGGAGTGTGTGTGTATGTGAGGATTGTGTGTGTATGTGAGGAGTGTGTGTGTATGTGAGGAGTGTGCGGGTATGTGAGGAGTGTGTGTGTATGTGAGGAGTGTGTGTGTATGTGAGGGGTGTGTGTGAGTGAGGAGTGTGTGTGTATGTTATGAGTTTGTGTATATGTGAGGGGTGTGTGTGTATGAGAGGAGTGTGTGTGTATGTGAGGATTGTGTGTGTATGTGAGGAGTGTGTGTGTATGTGAGGAGTGTGCGGGTATGTGAGGAGTGTGTGTGTATGTGAGGAGTGTGTGTGTATGTGAGGGGTGTGTGTGAATGTGAGGAGTGTTTGTGTATGTGAGGGGTGTGTGTGTATGTGAGGAGTGTGTGTGCATGTGAGGAGTGTGTGTGTATGTGAGCAGTGTGTGTATATATGAGGATGTGTGTGTATGTGAGGGGTGTGTGTGCATGTGATGGTTTGTGTGTGCATGTGAGGGGTGTGTGCGCATGTGATGGTTTGTGTGTGTATGTGATGAGTGTGTGTGTATGTGAGTAGTGTGTGTGTATGTGAGGAGTGTGTGTGTGTGTATGTGAGGAGTGTGTGTGTATGTGAGGGGTGTGTGTGTTTGTGAGGGGTGTGTGTGTATGTGAGATGTGTGTGTGCATGTGAGCGGTGTGTCTTTATGTGAGGAGTGTGTGTGTATGTGAGGGGTTGTGTGTATGTGAGGAGTGTGTGTTTATGTGAGGGGTGTGTGAGTTTGTGAGGAGTGTCTGTGTATGTGAGGGGTGTGTGTGTATGTGCGGAGTTTGTGTGTATGTGAGGAGTGTCTGATTATGTGAGGGGTGTGTGTTTATGTGAGGAGTGTCTGAGTATGTGAGGCGTGTGTGTGTATGTGAGGTGTGACTGTGTATGTGATTGGTGTGTGTATGTGAGGGGTGTTTGTGTATGTGTGGGGTGTGTGTATGTGAGGAGTGTTTGTGTATGTGAGGAGTGTGTGTGCAGGTGAGGAGTGTGTGTGCAGGTGCGGAGTGTGTGTATGTGAGGAGAGTGTGTGTATGTGGCGGGGGGTGAGTGCAGGTGAGGGGTGTGTGTGTATGTGAGGAGTGTGTGTGTATGTGAGCAGTGTGTGTGCAGGTGAGGTGTGTGTGTGTGTATGTGAGGAGTGTGTGTGTATGTGAGGAGTGTGTGTGCATGTGAGTGGTTTGTGTGTATGTGAGGAGTGTGTGTGTATGTGAGGAGTGTGTGTGCATGTGAGTGGTTTGTGTGTATGTGAGGAGTGTGTGTGCATGTGTGTGGTTTGTGTGTATGTGAGGAGTGTTTGTGTATGTGAGGGGTGTGTGTGTATGTGAGGAGTGTGTGTGTATGTGAGGGGTGTGTGTGTATGTGAGGAGTGTGTGTGTATGTGAGGGGTTTGTGTATATGTGAGGAGTGTGTGTTTATGTGAGGAGTGTGCCTGCAGGTGAGGAGTGTGTGTGTATGTGAGGAGTTTGTGTGTATGTGTGGGGTGTGTTTGTATGTGAGGAGTGTGTGTGTATGTGAGGGTTGTGTGTGTATGTGAGGGGTGTGTGAGTATGTGATGAGTTTGTGTGTGTGTGTATGTGAGGAGTGTGTGTGATTGTATGGGGAGTGTGTGTTTATGTGAGGGGATTGTGAGTTTGTGAGGAGAGTCTGTGTATGTGAGGGGTGTGTTTGTATGTGAGGAGTTTGTGTCTATGTGAGGAGTTTCTGTGTATGTGAGGGGTGTGTGTGCATGTGAGGAGTGTGTGTGCATGTGAGGAGTGTTTATGTATGTGAGGAGTGTGTGTGTATGTGAGTGGTGTGTGTTTATGTGAGTAGTGTGTGTGTATGTGAGGAGTGTGTGAGTATGTGAGGAGAGTGTGTGTATGTGAGGAGGGTGTGTATGTGAGGAGTGTTTGTGCATGTGTGTGGTGTGTGTATGTGAGGAGTGTTTGTGAATGTGAGGAGTGTGTGTGCAGGTGAGAAGTGTGTGTGCAGATGTGGAGTGTGTGTGTATGTGAGGAGTGTGTGTGTATGTGAGGGGTGTGTGTTCAGGTGAGGGGTGTGTGTGTATGTGAGGAGTGTGGGTGTATGTGAGGGGTGTGTGTGCAGGTGAGGTTTGTCTGTGTATGTGAGGAGTGTGTGTGAATATGATGACTTTGTGTGTGAGTGTATGTGAGGAGTGTGTGTTATTGTGAGGGGTGTGTGTTTATGTGTGAGGTGTGTGTGTATGTGAGGAGTGTGTGTGTTTGTGAGGAGTTTCTGTGTATGTGAGGGGTGTGTGTGTATGTGTGGAGTGTGTGTGTATGTGAAGAGTGTGTGTGCAGGTCAGGAATGTGTGTGTATGTGAGGAGTGTGTGTGTATGTGAGGGGTGTGTGTGTATGTGAGCGGTGTGTGTGAGTGTGGAGTGTGTGTGTATGTGAGGAGTTTGTGTATATGTGAGGGGTGTGTGTGTATGTGAGGAGTTTGTGTGTATTTGAGGAGTGTGTGTGTATGTGAGGAGCGTGTGTGTATGTGAGGAATGTGCGGGTATGTGAGGAGTGTGTGTGTATGTGAGGAGTGTGTGTGTATGTGAGGGGTGTGTGTGAATGTGAGGAGTGTGTGTGCATGTGAGGGGTTTGTGTTTATGTGAGGAGTGTGTGTGTATGTGAGGGGTGTGTGTACGTGAGGTGTGTTTGTGTATGTGAGGAGTGTGTGTGTATGTGAGGAGTGTGTGTGTATGTGAGGCTTGTGTGTGTATGTGAGCAGTGTGTGTATATATGAGGATGTGTGTGTATGTGAGGGGTGTGTGTGCATGTGATGGTTTGTGTGTGCATGTGAGGGGTGTGTGTGCATGTGATGGTTTGTGTGTGTATGTGATGAGTGTGTGTGCATGTGAGTAGTGTGTGTGTATGTGAGGAGTGTGTGTGTGTGTATGTGAGGAGTGTGTGTGTATGTGAGGGGTGTGTGTGTTTGTGAGGGGTGTGTGTGTATGTGAGATGTGTGTGTGCATGTGAGGGGTGTGTGTGTATGTGAGGAGTGTGTGTCTATGTTAGGAGTGTGTGTCTTTGAGAGGGGAGCGTGTGTATGTGAGGAGCGTGTGTATGTGAGGAGTGTGTGTGTGTATGTGAGGAGTGTGGGTGCAGGTGATGGTTTAAGTGTGTATGTGAGTAGTGTGTGTGTATGTGAGGAATTTGTGTGTATGTGAGGAGTGTATGTGTATGTGAGGAGTGTCTGTGTATGTGAGGAGTGTGTGTGTGTGTGTGTAGGTGAGGAGTGTGTGTGTATTTGAGGGCTTTGTGTGTATGTGAGGAGTGTGTCTGTAGGTGAGGAGTGTGTGTGTATGTGAGGGGTGTGTGTGTATGTGAGGAGTGTGTTTGTATGTGAGGAGTGTGTGTGTATGTGAGGAGTGTGTGTGTATGTGAGGAGTGTGTGTGTATGTGAGCAGTGTGTATTTATATGAGGATGTGTGTGTATGTGAGGGGTGTGTGTGCATGTGATGGTTTGTGTGTGCATGTGAGGGGTGTGTGTGCATGTGATGGTTTGTGTGTGGATGTGATGAGTGTGTGTGTATGTGAGTAGTGTGTGTGTATGTGAGGAGTGTGTGTGTGTGTATGTGAGGAGTGTGTGTGTATGTGAGGGTTGTGTGTGTTTGTGAGGAGTGTGTATGTATGTGAGATGTGTGTGTGCATGTGAGGGGTGTGTGTGTATGTGAGGAGTGTGTGTGTATGTTAGGAGTGTGTGTGTGTGTGTGTAGGTGAGGAGTGTGTGTGTATTTGAGGGCTTTGCGTGTATGTGAGGAGTGTGTCTGTAGGTGAGGAGTGTGTGTGTATGTGAGGGGTGTGTGTGTATGTGAGAAGTGTGTGTGCAGGTGAGGGGTGTGTGTGTATGTGAGGAGTGTGTGTGTATGTGAGGAGTGTGGGTGCAGGTGATGGTTTGTGTGTGTATGTGAGGAGTGTGTGTGTATGTGAGGAGTGTGTGTGTATGTGAGGAGTGTATGTGTATGTGAGGAGTGTCTGTGTATGTGAGGAGTGTGTGTGTGTGTGTAGGTGAGGAGTGTGTGTGTATTTGAGGGCTTTGTGTGTATGTGAGGAGTGTCTGATTATGTGAGGGGTGTGTGTTTATGTGAGGAGTGTCTGAGTATGTGAGGCGTGTGTGTGTATGTGAGGTGTGACTGTGTATGTGATTGGTGTGTTTATGTGAGGAGTGTCTGAGTATGTGAGGAGTGTTTGTGTATGTGATGAGTGTGTGTGCAGGTGAGGAGTGTGTGTGCAGGTGCGGAGTGTGTCTATGTGAGGAGAGTGTGTGTATGTGGCGGGGGGTGAGTGCAGGTGAGGGGTGTGTGTGTATGTGAGGAGTGTGTGTGTATGTGAGCAGTGTGTGTGCAGGTGAGGGGTGTGTGTGTATGTGAGGAGTGTGTGTGTATGTGAGGGGTGGGTGTGTATGTGAGGAGTGTGTGTGTATGTGAGGGGTGTGTGTGTTTGTGAGGGGTGTGTGTGTATGTGAGATGTGTGTGTGCATGTGAGGGGTGTGTGTGTATGTGAGGGGTGTGTGTGTATGTGAGGAGTGTTTGTGCATGTGAGGGGTGTGTGTGTATGTGAGGAGTGTGTGTGTATGTTAGGAGTGTGTGTCTATGAGAGGAGAGCGTGTGTATGTGAGGAGCGTGTGTATGTGAGGAGTGTGTGTGTGTATGTGAGGGGTGTGGGTGCAGGTGATGGTTTGAGTGTGTATGTGAGTAGTGTGTGTGTATGTGAGGAATTTGTGTGTATGTGAGGAGTGTATGTGTATGTGAGGAGTGTCTGTGTATGTGAGGAGTGTGTGTGTGTGTGTGTAGGTGAGGAGTGTGTGTGTATTTGAGGGCTTTGTGTGTATGTGAGGAGTGTGTCTGTAGGTGAGGAGTGTGTGTGTATGTGAGGGGTGTGTTTGGATGTGAGAAGTGTGTGTGCAGGTGAGGGGTGTGTGTGTATGTGAGGAGTGTGTGTGTATGTGAGGAGTGTGGGTGCAGGTGATGGTTTGTGTGTGTATGTGAGGAGTGTGTGTGTATGTGAGGAGTGTGTGTGTATGTGAAGAGTGTATGTGTATGTGAGGAGTGTCTGTGTATGTGAGGAGTGTGTGTGTGTGTGTGTAGGTGAGGAGTGTGTGTGTATTTGAGGGCTTTGTGTTTATGTGAGGAGTGTTTCTGTAGGTGAGGAGTGTGTGTGTATGTGAGGGGTGTGTGTGTATGTGAGAAGTGTGTGTTCAGGTGAGGGGTGTGTGTGTATGTGAGGAGTGTGTTTGTATGTGAGGAGTGTGTGTGTATGTGAGGAGTGTGTGTGTATGTGAGGAGTGTGTGTGTATGTGAGCAGTGTGTATTTATATGAGGATGTGTGTGTATGTGAGGGGTGTGTGTGCATGTGATGGTTTGCGTGTGTATGTGATGAGTGTGTGTGTATGTGAGTAGTGTGTGTGTATGTGAGGAGTGTGTGTGTGTGTATGTGAGGGTTGTGTGTGTTTGTGAGGGGTGTGTGTGTATGTGAGATGTGTGTGTGCATGTGAGGGGTGTGTGTGTATGTGAGGAGTGTGTGTGTATGTTAGGAGTGTGTGTCTATGAGAGGAGAGCGTGTGTATGTGAGGAGCGTGTGTATGTGAGGAGTGTGTGTGTGTATGTGAGGAGTGTGGGTGCAGGTGATGGTTTGTGTGTGTATGTGAGGAGTGTGTGTGTATGTGAGGACTGTGTGTGTATGTGAGGAGTGTATGTGTATGTGAGTAGTGTCTGTGCATGTGAGGAGTGTGTGTGTGTGTGTGTAGGTGAGGAGTGTGTGTGTATTTGAGGGCTTTGCGTGTATGTGAGGAGTGTGTCTGTAGGTGAGGAGTGTGTGTGTATGTGAGGGGTGTGTGTGTATGTGAGAAGTGTGTGTGCAGGTGAGGGGTGTGTGTGTATGTGAGGAGTGTGTGTGTATGTGAGGAGTGTGGGTGCAGGTGATGGTTTGTGTGTGGATGTGAGGAGTGTGTGTGTATGTGAGGAGTGTGTGTGTATGTGAGGAGTGTATGTGTATGTGAGTAGTGTCTGTGCATGTGAGGAGTGTGTGTGTGTGTGTGTAGGTGAGGAGTGTGTGTGTATTTGAGGGCTTTGCGTGTATGTGAGGAGTGTGTCTGTAGGTGAGGAGTGTGTGTGTATGTGAGGGGTGTGTGTGTATGTGAGAAGTGTGTGTGCAGGTGAGGGGTGTGTGTGTATGTGAGGAGTGTGTGTGTATGTGAGGAGTGTGGGTGCAGGTGATGGTTTGTGTGTGGATGTGAGGAGTGTGTGTGTATGTGAGGAGTGTGTGTGTATGTGAGGAGTGTATGTGTATGTGAGTAGTGTCTGTGCATGTGAGGAGTGTGTGTGTGTGTGTGTAGGTGAGGAGTGTGTGTGTATTTGAGGGCTTTGCGTGTATGTGAGGAGTGTGTCTGTAGGTGAGGAGTGTGTGTGTATGTGAGGGGTGTGTGTGTATGTGAGAAGTGTGTGTGCAGGTGAGGGGTGTGTGTGTATGTGAGGAGTGTGTGTGTATGTGAGGAGTGTGGGTGCAGGTGATGGTTTGTGTGTGGATGTGAGGAGTGTGTGTGTATGTGAGGAGTGTGTGTGTATGTGAGGAGTGTATGTGTATGTGAGGAGTGTCTGTGTATGTGAGGAGTGTGTGTGTGTGTGAAGGTGAGGAGTGTGTGTGTATTTGAGGGCTTTGTGTGTATGTGAGGAGTGTCTGATTATGTGAGGGGTGTGTGTTTATGTGAGGAGTGTCTGAGTATGTGAGGCGTGTGTGTGTATGTGAGGTGTGACTGTGTATGTGATTGGTGTGTGTATGTGAGGAGTGTTTGTGTATGTGTGGGGTGTGTGTATGTGAGGAGTGTTTGTGTATGTGAGGAGTGTGTGTGCAGGTGAGGAGTGTGTGTGCAGGTGCGGAGTGTGTGTATGTGAGGAGAGTGTGTGTATGTGGCGGGGGGTGAGTGCAGGTGAGGGGTGTGTGTGTATGTGAGGAGTGTGTGTGTATGTGAGCAGTGTGTGTGCAGGTGAGGGGTGTGTGTGTATGTGAGGAGTGTGTGTGTATGTGAGGAGTGTGTGTGCATGTGAGTGGTTTGTGTGTATGTGAGGAGTGTTTGTGTATGTGAGGGGTTTGTTTGTATGTGAGGAGTGTGTGTGTATGTGAGGGGTGTGTGTGTATGTGAGGAGTGTGTGTGTATGTGAGGAGTGTGCCTGCAGGTGAGGAGTGTGTGTGTATGTGAGGGTTGTGTGTGTATGTGAGGGGTGTGTGAGTATGTGATGAGTTTGTGTGTGTGTGTATGTGAGGAGTGTGTGTGATTGTATGGGTAGTGTGTGTTTATGTGAGGGGATTGTGAGTTTGTGAGGAGAGTCTGTGTATGTGAGGGGTGTGTGTGTATGTGAGGAGTTTGTGTCTATGTGAGGAGTTTCTGTGTATGTGAGGGGTGTGTGTGCATGTGAGGAGTGTGTGTGCATGTGAGGAGTGTTTATGTATGTGAGGAGTGTGTGTGTATGTGAGGGGTTTGTGTATATGTGAGGAGTGTGTGTGTATGTGAGGAGTGTGCCTGCAGGTGAGGAGTGTGTGTGTATGTGAGGGTTGTGTGTGTATGTGAGGGGTGTGTGAGTATGTGATGAGTTTGTGTGTGTGTGTATGTGAGGAGTGTGTGTGATTGTATGGGGAGTGTGTGTTTATGTGAGGGGATTGTGAGTTTGTGAGGAGAGTCTGTGTATGTGAGGGGTGTGTGTGTATGTGAGGAGTGTGTGTGTATGTGAGGAGAGTCTGTGTATGTGAGGGGTGTGTGTGTATGTGAGGAGTGTGTGTGCATGTGAGGAGTGTTTATGTATGTGAGGAGTGTGTGTGTATGTGAGTGGTGTGTGTTTATGTGAGTAGTGTGTGTGTATGTGAGGAGTGTGTGAGTATGTGAGGAGAGTGTGTATGTGAGGAGTGTTTGTGTATGTGTGTGGTGTGTGTATGTGAGGAGTGTTTGTGAATGTGAGGAGTGTGTGTGCAGGTGAGAAGTGTGTGTGCAGATGTGGAGTGTGTGTCTATGTGAGGAGTGTGTGTGTATGTGAGGGGTGTGTGTTCAGGTGAGGGGTGTGTGTGTATGTGAGGAGTGTGGGTGTATGTGAGGGGTGTGTGTGCAGGTGAGGGTTGTCTGTGTATGTGAGGAGTGTGTGTGAATATGATGACTTTGTGTGTGAGTGTATGTGAGGAGTGTGTGTTATTGTGAGGGGTGTGTGTTTATGTGAGAGGTGTGTGTGTATGTGAGGAGTGTGTGTGTTTGTGAGGAGTTTGTGTGTATGTGAGGGGTGTGTGTGTATGTGAGGGGTATGTGTGTATGTGAGGGGTGTGTGTGTATGTGAGCAGTGTGTGTGTATATGAGGATGTGTGTGTGTATGTGAGAGTGTGTGTGTATGTGAGGAGTGTGTGTGTATGTGAGGAGTGTGTGTGTATGTGAGGAGTGTGTGTGTATGTGAGCGGTGTGTGTGAGTGTGGAGTGTGTGTGTATGTGAGGAGTTTGTGTATATGTGAGGGGTGTGTGTGTATGTGAGGAGTTTGTGTGTATTTGAGGAGTGTGTGTGTATGTGAGGAGCGTGTGTGTATGTGAGGAGTGTGCGGGTATTTGAGGAGTGTGTGTGTATGTGAGGAATGTGTGTGTATGTGAGGGGTGTGTGTGAATGTGAGGAGTGTGTGTGCATGTGAGGGGTTTGTGTTTATGTGAGGAGTGTCTGAGTATGTGAGGGGTGTGTGTGTATGTGAGGAGTGTGTGTGTATGTGAGGGGTGTGTGTACGTGAGGTGTGTTTGTGTATGTGAGGAGTGTGTGTGTATGTGAGGAGTGTGTGTGTATGTGAGGATTGTGTGTGTATGTGAGCAGTGTGTGTATATATGAGGATGTGTGTGTATGTGAGGGGTGTGTGTGCATGTGATGGTTTGTGTGTGCATGTGAGGGGTGTGTGTGCATGTGATGGTTTGTGTGTGTATGTGATGAGTGTGTGTGCATGTGAGTAGTGTGTGTGTATGTGAGGAGTGTGTGTGTGTGTATGTGAGGAGTGTGTGTGTATGTGAGGGGTGTGTGTGTTTGTGAGTGGTGTGTGTGTATGTGAGATGTGTGTGTGCATGTGAGGGGTGTGTGTGTATGTGAGGAGTGTGTGTGTATGTTAGGAGTGTGTGTCTATGAGAGGAGAGCGTGTGTATGTGAGGAGCGTGTGTATGTGAGGAGTGTGTGTGTGTATGTGAGGAGTGTGGGTGCAGGTGATGGTTTGAGTGTGTATGTGAGTAGTGTGTGTGTATGTGAGGAGTGTGTGTGTATGTGAGGAGTGTATGTGTATGTGAGGAGTGTCTGTGTATGTGAGGAGTGTGTGTGTGTGTGTGTAGGTGAGGAGTGTGTGTGTATTTGAGGGCTTTGTGTGTATGTGAGGAGTGTGTCTGTAGGTGAGGAGTGTGTGTGTATGTGAGGGGTGTGTGTGTATGTGAGAAGTGTGTGTGCAGGTGAGGAGTGTGTCTGTAGGTGAGGAGTGTGTGTGTATGTGAGGGGTGTGTGTGTATGTGAGAAGTGTGTGTGCAGGTGAGGGGTGTGTGTGTATGTGAGGAGTGTGGGTGCAGGTGATGGTTTGTGTGTGTATGTGAGGAGTGTGTGTGTATGTGAGGAGTGTGTGTGTATGTGAGGAGTGTATGTGTATGTGAGGAGTGTCTGTGTATGTGAGGAGTGTGTGTGTGTGTGTGTAGGTGAGGAGTGTGTGTGTATTTGAGGGCTTTGTGTTTATGTGAGGAGTGTTTCTATAGGTGAGGAGTGTGTGTGTATGTGAGGGGTGTGTGTATGTGAGAAGTGTGTGTGCAGGTGAGGGGTGTGTGTGTATGTGAGGAGTGTGTTTGTATGTGAGGAGTGTGTGTGTATGTGAGGAGTGTGTGTGTATGTGAGGGGTGTGTGTGCATGTGAGGAGTGTGTGTGCATGTGAGGAGTGTTTATGTATGTGAGGAGTGTGTGTGTATGTGAGGGGTTTGTGTATATGTGAGGAGTGTGTGTGTATGTGAGGAGTGTGCCTGCAGGTGAGGAGTGTGTGTGTATGTGAGGGTTGTGTGTGTATGTGAGGGGTGTGTGAGTATGTGATGAGTTTGTGTGTGTGTGTATGTGAGGAGTGTGTGTGATTGTATGGGGAGTGTGTGTTTATGTGAGGGGATTGTGAGTTTGTGAGGAGAGTCTGTGTATGTGAGGGGTGTGTGTGTATGTGAGGAGTTTGTGTCTATGTGAGGAGTTTCTGTGTATGTGAGGGGTGTGTGTGCATGTGAGGAGTGTGTGTGCATGTGAGGAGTGTTTATGTATGTGAGGAGTGTGTGTGTATGTGAGTGGTGTGTGTTTATGTGAGTAGTGTGTGTGTATGTGAGGAGTGTGTGAGTATGTGAGGAGAGTGTGTGTATGTGAGGAGTGTGTGTATGTGAGGAGTGTTTGTGTATGTGTGTGGTGTGTGTATGTGAGGAGTGTTTGTGAATGTGAGGAGTGTGTGTGCAGGTGAGAAGTGTGTGTGCAGATGTGGAGTGTGTGTCTATGTGAGGTGTGTGTGTGTATGTGAGGGGTGTGTGTTCAGGTGAGGGGTGTGTGTGTATGTGAGGAGTGTGGGTGTATGTGAGGGGTGTGTGTGCAGGTGAGGGTTGTCTGTGTATGTGAGGAGTGTGTGTGAATATGATGACTTTGTGTGTGAGTGTATGTGAGGAGTGTGTGTTATTGTGAGGGGTGTGTGTTTATGTGAGAGGTGTGTGTGTATGTGAGGAGTGTGTGTGTTTGTGAGGAGTTTCTGTGTATGTGAGGGGTGTGTGTGTATGTGTGGAGTGTGTGTGTATGTGAGGATTGTGTGTGTATGTGAGCAGTGTGTGTATATATGAGGATGTGTGTGTGTATGTGAAGAGTGTGTGTGCAGGTCAGGAATGTGTGTGTATGTGAGGAGTGTGTGTGTATGTGAGGGGTGTGTGTGTATGTGAGCGGTGTGTGTGTGTGTGTGTGTGTGTGTATGTGAGGGGTATTTGTATATGTGAGGGGTGTGTGTGTATGTGAGGAGTTTGTGTGTATTTGAGGAGTGTGTGTGTATGTGAGGAGCGTGTGTGTATGTGAGGAGTGTGCGGGTATGTGAGGAGTGTGTGTGTATGTGAGGAATGTGTGTGTATGTGAGGGGTGTGTGTGAATGTGAGGAGTGTGTGTGCATGTGAGGGGTTTGTGTTATGTGAGGAGTGTCTGAGTATGTGAGGGGTGTGTGTGTATGTGAGGAGTGTGTGTGTATGTGAGGGGTGTGTGTACGTGAGGTGTGTTTGTGTATGTGAGGAGTGTGTGTGTATGTGAGGAGTGTGTGTGTATGTGAGGATTGTGTGTGTATGTGAGCAGTGTGTGTATATATGAGGATGTGTGTGTATGTGAGGGGTGTGTGTGCATGTGATGGTTTGTGTGTGCATGTGAGGGGTGTGTGTGCATGTGATGGTTTGTGTGTGTATGTGATGAGTGTGTGTGCATGTGAGTAGTGTGTGTGTATGTGAGGAGTGTGTGTGTGTGTATGTGAGGAGTGTGTGTGTATGTGAGGGGTGTGTGTGTTTGTGAGTGGTGTGTGTGTATGTGAGATGTGTGTGTGCATGTGAGGGGTGTGTGTGTATGTGAGGAGTGTGTGTGTATGTTAGGAGTGTGTGTCTATGAGAGGAGAGCGTGTGTATGTGAGGAGCGTGTGTATGTGAGGAGTGTGTGTGTGTATGTGAGGAGTGTGGGTGCAGGTGATGGTTTGAGTGTGTATGTGAGTAGTGTGTGTGTATGTGAGGAGTGTGTGTGTATGTGAGGAGTGTATGTGTATGTGAGGAGTGTCTGTGTATGTGAGGAGTGTGTGTGTGTGTGTGTAGGTGAGGAGTGTGTGTGTATTTGAGGGCTTTGTGTGTATGTGAGGAGTGTGTCTGTAGGTGAGGAGTGTGTGTGTATGTGAGGGGTGTGTGTGTATGTGAGAAGTGTGTGTGCAGGTGAGGAGTGTGTCTGTAGGTGAGGAGTGTGTGTGTATGTGAGGGGTGTGTGTGTATGTGAGAAGTGTGTGTGCAGGTGAGGGGTGTGTGTGTATGTGAGGAGTGTGGGTGCAGGTGATGGTTTGTGTGTGTATGTGAGGAGTGTGTGTGTATGTGAGGAGTGTGTGTGTATGTGAGGAGTGTATGTGTATGTGAGGAGTGTCTGTGTATGTGAGGAGTGTGTGTGTGTGTGTGTAGGTGAGGAGTGTGTGTGTATTTGAGGGCTTTGTGTTTATGTGAGGAGTGTTTCTATAGGTGAGGAGTGTGTGTGTATGTGAGGGGTGTGTGTATGTGAGAAGTGTGTGTGCAGGTGAGGGGTGTGTGTGTATGTGAGGAGTGTGTTTGTATGTGAGGAGTGTGTGTGTATGTGAGGAGTGTGTGTGTATGTGAGGGGTGTGTGTGCATGTGAGGAGTGTGTGTGCATGTGAGGAGTGTTTATGTATGTGAGGAGTGTGTGTGTATGTGAGGGGTTTGTGTATATGTGAGGAGTGTGTGTGTATGTGAGGAGTGTGCCTGCAGGTGAGGAGTGTGTGTGTATGTGAGGGTTGTGTGTGTATGTGAGGGGTGTGTGAGTATGTGATGAGTTTGTGTGTGTGTGTATGTGAGGAGTGTGTGTGATTGTATGGGGAGTGTGTGTTTATGTGAGGGGATTGTGAGTTTGTGAGGAGAGTCTGTGTATGTGAGGGGTGTGTGTGTATGTGAGGAGTTTGTGTCTATGTGAGGAGTTTCTGTGTATGTGAGGGGTGTGTGTGCATGTGAGGAGTGTGTGTGCATGTGAGGAGTGTTTATGTATGTGAGGAGTGTGTGTGTATGTGAGTGGTGTGTGTTTATGTGAGTAGTGTGTGTGTATGTGAGGAGTGTGTGAGTATGTGAGGAGAGTGTGTGTATGTGAGGAGTGTGTGTATGTGAGGAGTGTTTGTGTATGTGTGTGGTGTGTGTATGTGAGGAGTGTTTGTGAATGTGAGGAGTGTGTGTGCAGGTGAGAAGTGTGTGTGCAGATGTGGAGTGTGTGTGTATGTGAGGAGTGTGTGTGTATGTGAGGGGTGTGTGTTCAGGTGAGGGGTGTGTGTGTATGTGAGGAGTGTGGGTGTATGTGAGGGGTGTGTGTGCATTTGAGGGTTGTCTGTGTATGTGAGGAGTGTGTGTGAATATGATGACTTTGTGTGTGAGTGTATGTGAGGAGTGTGTGTTATTGTGAGGGGTGTGTGTTTATGTGAGAGGTGTGTGTGTATGTGAGGAGTGTGTGTGTTTGTGAGGAGTTTCTGTGTATGTGAGGGGTGTGTGTGTATGTGTGGAGTGTGTGTGTATGTGAGGATTGTGTGTGTATGTGAGCAGTGTGTGTATATATGAGGATGTGTGTGTGTATGTGAAGAGTGTGTGTGCAGGTCAGGAATGTGTGTGTATGTGAGGAGTGTGTGTGTATGTGAGGGGTGTGTGTGTATGTGAGCGGTGTGTGTGAGTGTGGAGTGTGTGTGTATGTGAGGAGTTTGTGTATATATGAGGGGTGTGTGTGTATGTGAGGAGTTTGTGTGTATTTGAGGAGTGTGTGTGTATGTGAGGAGCGTGTGTGTATGTGAGGAGTGTGCGGGTATGTGAAGAGTGTGTGTGTATGTGAGGAATGTGTGTGTATGTGAGGGGTGTGTGTGAATGTGAGGAGTGTGTGTGCATGTGAGGGGTTTGTGTTTATGTGAGGAGTGTCTGAGTATGTGAGGGGTGTGTGTGTATGTGAGGAGTGTGTGTGTATGTGAGGGGTGTGTGTACGTGAGGTGTGTTTGTGTATGTGAGGAGTGTGTGTGTATGTGAGGAGTGTGTGTGTATGTGAGGATAGTGTGTGTATGTGAGCAGTGTGTGTATATATGAGGATGTGTGTGTATGTGAGGAGTGTGTGTGCATGTGATGGTTTGTGTGTGCATGTGAGGGGTGTGTGTGCATGTGATGGTTTGTGTGTGCATGTGAGTAGTGTGTGTGTATGTGAGTAGTGTGTGTGTGTGTATGTGAGGAGTGTGTGTGTGTGTGAGGGGGTGTGTGGGTTTGTGAGGGGTGTGTGTGTATGTGAGATGTGTGTGTGCATGTGAGGGGTGTGTGTGTATGTGAGGAGTGTGTGTCTATGTTAGGAGTGTGTGTCTATGAGAGGAGAGCGTGTGTATGTGAGGAGCGTGTGTATGTGAGGAGTGTGTGTGTGTATGTGAGGAGTGTGGGTGCAGGTGATGGTTTGAGTGTGTATGTGAGTAGTGTGTGTGTATGTGAGGAGTGTGTGTGTATGTGAGGAGTGTATGTGTATGTGAGGAGTGTCTGTGTATGTGAGGAGTGTGTGTGTGTGTGTGTAGGTGAGGAGTGTGTGTGTATTTGAGGGCTTTGTGTGTATGTGAGGAGTGTGTCTGTAGGTGAGGAGTGTGTGTGTATGTGAGGGGTGTGTGTGTATGTGAGAAGTGTGTGTGCAGGTGAGGAGTGTGTCTGTAGGTGAGGAGTGTGTGTGTATGTGAGGGGTGTGTGTGTATGTGAGAAGTGTGTGTGCAGGTGAGGGGTGTGTGTGTATGTGAGGAGTGTGGGTGCAGGTGATGGTTTGTGTGTGTATGTGAGGAGTGTGTGTGTATGTGAGGAGTGTGTGTGTATGTGAGGAGTGTATGTGTATGTGAGGAGTGTCTGTGTATGTGAGGAGTGTGTGTGTGTGTGTGTAGGTGAGGAGTGTGTGTGTATTTGAGGGCTTTGTGTTTATGTGAGGAGTGTTTCTATAGGTGAGGAGTGTGTGTGTATGTGAGGGGTGTGTGTGTATGTGAGAAGTGTGTGTGCAGGTGAGGGGTGTGTGTGTATGTGAGGAGTGTGTTTGTATGTGAGGAGTGTGTGTGTATGTGAGGAGTGTGTGTGTATGTGAGGAGTGTGTGTGTATGTGAGCAGTGTGTATTTATATGAGGATGTGTGTGTATGTGAGGGGTGTGTGTGCATGTGAGGGGTTGTGTGTATCTGAGGAGTGTGTGTTTATGTGAGGGGTTGTGTGTGTTTGTGTGGAGTGTGTGTATATGTGAGGGGTGTGTGTGTATGTGAGGTGTGTGTGTGAATGTGAGGAGTGTCTGAGTATGTGAGGGGTGTGTGTTTATGTGAGGAGTGTCTGAGTATGTGAGGCGTGTGTGTGTATGTGAGGTGTGACTGTGTATGTGAGGGGTGTGTGTATGTGAGGAGTGTTTGTGTATCTGTGGAGTGTGTGTGCAGGTGCGGAGTGTGTGTGTATGTGAGGAGAGTGTGTGTATGTGGGGGGGGGTGAGTGCAGGTGAGGGGTGTGTGTGTATGTGAGGAGTGTGTGTTTATGTGAGCGGTGTGTGTGCAGGTGAGGGGTGTGTGTGTATGTGAGGAGTGTGTGTGTATATGAGGAGTGTGTGTGTATGTGAGGAGTGTGTGTGTATATGAGGAGTGTGTGTCTATGTGAGGAGTGTGTGTGCATGTGAGTGGTTTGTGTGTATGTGAGGAGTGTTTGTGTATGTGAGGGGTTTGTTTGTATGTGAGGAGTGTGTGTGTATGTGTGGGGTGTGTGTGTATGTGAGGAGTGTGTGTGTATGTGAGGGTTTTGTGCATATGTGATGAGTGTGTGTGTATGTGAGGAGTGTGCCTGCAGGTGAGGAGTGTGTGTGTATGTGAGGAGTGTTTGTGTATGTGTGGGGTGTGTTTGTATGTGAGGAGTGTGTGTGTATGTGAGGGTTGTGTGTGTATGTGAGGGGTGTGTGAGTATGTGATGAGTTTGTGTGTGTGTGTATGTGATGAGTGTGTGTGACTGTGAGGGGTGTGTGTTTATGTGAGGGGATTGTGAGTTTGTGAGGAGTGTCTGTGTATGTGAGGGGTGTGTGTGTATATGAGGAGTGTGTGTCTATGTGAGGAGTGTCTGTGTATGTGAGGGGTGCGTGTGCATGTGAGGAGTGTGTGTGTATGTGAGTGGTGTGTGTTTATGTGAGTAGTGTGTGTGTATGTGAGGAGTGTGTGAGTATGTGAGGAGAGTGTGTGTATGTGAGGGGTGTGTGTATGTGAGGAGTGTTTGTGTATGTGTGGGGTGTGTGTATGTGAGGAGTGTTTATGAATGTGAGGAGTGTGTGTGCAGGTGAGGAGTGTGTGTGCAGATGTGGAGTGTGTGTGTATGTGACGAGTGTGTGTGTATGTGAGGGGTGTGTGTTCAGGTGAGGGGTGTGTGTGTATGTGAGGAGTGTGGGTTTATGTGAGGGGTGTGTGTGCAGGTGAGGAGTGTGTGTGTATGTGAGGAGTGTGTGTGAATATGATGACTTTGTGTGTGAGTGTATGTGAGGAGTGTGTGTTATTGTGAGGGGTGTGTGTTTATGTGAGGAGTGTGTGTGTTTGTGAGGAGTGTGTGTGTTTATGTGAGAGGTGTGTGTGTATGTGAGGAGTGTGTGTGTTTGTGAGGAGTTTCTGTGTATGTGAGGGGTGTGTGTGTATGTGTGGAGTGTGTGTGTATGTGAAGAGTGTGTGTGCAGGTCAGGAATGTGTGTGTATGTGAGGAGTGTGTGTGTATGTGAGGGGTGTGTGTCTATGTGAGGAGTGTGTGTGTATTTGAGGAGTGTGTGTGTATGTGAGGAGCGTGTGTGTATGTGAGGAATGTGCGGGTATGTGTGGAGTGTGTGTGTATGTGAGGGGTGTGTGTGTGTATGTGAGGAGTGTGTGTGTATGTGAGGAGTGTGTGTCTATGTGAGGAGTGTGTGTGCATGTGAGTGGTTTGTGTGTATGTGAGGAGTGTTTGTGTATGTGAGGGGTTTGTTTGTATGTGAGGAGTGTGTGTGTATGTGTGGGGTGTGTGTGTATGTGAGGAGTGTGTGTGTATGTGAGGGTTTTGTGCATATGTGATGAGTGTGTGCGTATGTGAGGAGTGTGCCTGCAGGTGAGGAGTGTGTGTGTATGTGTGGGGTGTGTTTGTATGTGAGGAGTGTGTGTGTATGTGAGGGGTGTGTGTGTATGTGAGGAGTGTGTGTGTATGTGAGGGTTTTGTGCATATGTGATGAGTGTGTGTGTATGTGAGGAGTGTGCCTGCAGGTGAGGAGTTTCTGTGTATGTGAGGGGTGTGTTTGTATGTGAGGAGTGTGTGTGTATGTGAGGAGTGTGTGTGTATGTGAGGGGTGTGTGAGTATGTGATGAGTTTGTGTGTGTGTGTATGTGAGGAGTGTGTGTGATTGTGAGGGGTGTGTGTTTATGTGAGGGGTGTGTGAGTTTGTGAGGAGTGTCTGTGTATGTGAGGGGTGTGTGTGTATGTGAGGAGTGTTTGTGTATGTGAGGAGTGTCTGTGTATGTGAGGGGTGCGTGTGCATGTGAGTAGTGTGTGTGCATTTGAGGACTGTTTGTGTATGTGAGGATTGTGTGTGTATGTGAGTGGTGTGTGTTTATGTGAGTAGTGTGTGTGTATGTGAGGAATGTGTGAGTATGTGAGGAGAGTGTGTGTATGTGAGGGGTGTGTGTATGTGAGGAGTGTTTGTGTATGTGTGGGGTGTGTGTATGTGAGGAGTGTTTGTGAATGTGAGGAGTGTGTGTGCAGGTGAGGAGTGTGTGTGCAGGTGAGGAGTGTGTGTGCAGATGTGGAGTGTGTGTGTATGTGAGGAGTGTGTGTGTATGTGAGGGGTGTGTGTTCAGGTGAGGGGTGTGTGTGTATGTGAGGAGTGTGGGTTTATGTGAGGGGTGTGTGTGCAGGTGAGGAGTGTGTGTGTATGTGAGGAGTGTGTGTGAATATGATGACTTTGTGTGTGAGTGTATGTGAGGAGTGTGTGTTATTGTGAGGGGTGTGTGTTTATATGAGAGGTGTGTGTGTATGTGAGGAGTGTGTGTGTTTGTGAGGAGTTTCTGTGTATGTGAGGGGTGTGTGTGTATGTGTGGAGTGTGTGTGTATGTGAAGAGTGTGTGTGCAGGTCAGGAATGTGTGTGTATGTGAGGAGTGTGTGTGTACGTGAGGGGTGTGTGTCTATGTGAGCGGTGTGTGTGAGTGTGGAGTGTGTGTGTATGTGAGGAGTTTGTGTATATGTGAGGGGTGTGTGTGTATGTGAGGAGTGTGTGTGTATTTGAGGAGTGTGTGTGTATGTGAGGAGCGTGTGTGTATGTGAAGAATGTGCGGGTATGTGTGGAGTGTGTGTGTATGTGAGGAGTGTGTGTGTATGTGAGGAGTGTGTGTGTGTATGTGAGGGGTGTGTGTGAATGTGAGGAGTGTTTGTGTATGTGAGGGTTGAGTGTGTATGTGAGGAGTGTGTGTGTATGTGAGGAGTGTGTGTGTATGTGAGGGGTGTGTGTGCATGTGAGGAGTGTGTGTGCATGTGAGGCGTGTGTGTGTATGTGAGGGGTGTGTGTGTATGTGAGGAGTGTGTGTGTATGTGAGGAGTGTATGTGTATGTGAGGAGTGTGTGTGTATGTGAGGAGTGTGTGTGTATGTGAGGGGTTTGTGTTTATGTGAGGAGTGTCTGAGTATGTGAGGGGTGTGTGTGTATGTGAGGAGTGTGTGTGTATGTGAGGAGTGTGTGTGTATGTGAGGAGTGTTTGTGTATGTGAGGAGTGTGTGTGCAGGTGAGGAGTGTGTGTGCAGGTGCGGAGTGTGTGTAAGTGAGGAGAGTGTGTGTATGTGGCGGGGGGTGAGTGCAGGTGAGGGGTGTGTGTGTATGTGAGGAGTGTGTGTGTATGTGAGCAGTGTGTGTGCAGGTGAGGGGTGTGTGTGTATGTGAGGAGTGTGTGTGTATGTGAGGGGTGTGTGTGTATGTGAGCAGTGTGTGTGTATGTGAGGGGTGTGTGTTTATGTGAGTAGTGTGTGTGTATGTGAGGAGTGTGTGAGTATGTGAGGAGAGTGTGTGTATGTGAGGGGTGTGTGTATGTGAGGAGTGTTTGTGTATGTGTGGGGTATGTGTATGTGAGGAGTGTTTGTGAATGTGAGGAGTGTGTGTGCAGGTGAGGAGTGTGTGTGCAGATGTGGAGTGTGTGTGTATGTGAGGAGTGTGTGTGTATGTGAGGGGTGTGTGTTCAGGTGAGGGGTGTGTGTGTATGTGAGGAGTGTGGGTTTATGTGAGGGGTGTGTGTGCAGGTGAGGAGTGTGTGTGTATGTGAGGAGTGTGTGTGAATATGATGACTTTGTGTGTGAGTGTATGTGAGGAGTGTGTGTTATTGTGAGGGGTGTGTGTTTATGTGAGAGGTGTGTGTGTATGTGAGGAGTGTGTGTGTTTGTGAGGAGTTTCTGTGTATGTGAGGGGTGTGTGTGTATGTGTGGAGTGTGTGTGTATGTGAAGAGTGTGTGTGCAGGTCAGGAATGTGTGTGTATGTGAGGAGTGTGTGTGTATGTGAGGGGTGTGTGTCTATGTGAGCGGTGTGTGTGAGTGTGGAGTGTGTGTGTATGTGAGGAGTTTGTGTAAATGTGAGGGGTGTGTGTGTATGTGAGGAGTGTGTGTGTATTTGAGGAGTGTGTGTGTATGTGAGGAGCGTGTGTGTATGTGAGGAATGTGCGGGTATGTGTGGAGTGTGTGTGTATGTGAGGAGTGTGTGTGTATGTGAGGTGTGTGTGTGTGTATGTGAGGGGTGTGTGTGAATGTGAGGAGTGTTTGTGTATGTGAGGGTTGAGTGTGTATGTGAGGAGTGTGTGTGTATGTGAGGAGTGTGTGTGTATGTGAGGGGTGTGTGTGCATGTGAGGAGTGTGTGTGCATGTGAGGCGTGTGTGTGTATGTGAGGGGTGTGTGTGTATGTGAGCAGTGTGTGTGTATGTGAGGGGTGTGTGTATGTGAGGAGTGTTTGTGTATGTGAGGAGTGTATGTGTATGTGAGGAGTGTGTGTGTATGTGAGGAGTGTGTGTGTATGTGAGGGGTTTGTGTTTATGTGAGGAGTGTCTGAGTATGTGAGGGGTGTGTGTGTATGTGAGGAGTGTGTGTGTATGTGAGGAGTGTGTTTGTATGTTAGGGGTGTGTGTGTATGTGAGGAGTGTGTGTGTATGTGAGGAGTGTGCGTGTATGTGAGGGGTGTGTGTGTATGTGAGGCGTGTGTGTGTATGTGAGGGGTGTGTGTGTATGTGAGGAGTGTATGTGTATGTGAGGTGTGTGTGTGTATGTGAGGAGTGTGTGTGTATGTGAGGGGTTTGTGTTTATGTGAGGAGTGTCTGAGTATGTGAGGGGTGTGTGTGTATGTGAGGAGTGTGTGTGTATGTGAGGAGTGTGTGTGTATGTGAGGAGTGTTTGTGTATGTGAGGAGTGTGTGTGCAGGTGAGGAGTGTGTGTGCAGGTGCGGAGTGTGTGTATGTGAGGAGAGTGTGTGTATGTGGCGGGGGGTGAGTGCAGGTGAGGGGTGTGTGTGTATGTGAGGAGTGTGTGTGTATGTGAGCAGTGTGTGTGCAGGTGAGGTGTGTGTGTGTATGTGAGGGGTGTGTGTGTATGTGAGGGGTGTGTGTGTATGTGAGCAGTGTGTGTGTATGTGAGGGGTGTGTGTGTTTGTGAGGGGTGTGTGTGTATGTGAGATGTGTGTGTGCATGTGAGGGGTGTGTGTGTATGTGAGGGGTGTGTGTGTATGTGAGGAGTGTTTGTGCATGTGAGGGGTGTGTGTGTATGTGAGGAGTGTGTGTGTATGTTAGGAGTGTGTGTCTATGAGAGGAGAGCGTGTGTATGTGAGGAGCGTGTGTATGTGAGGAGTGTGTGTGTGTATGTGAGGGGTGTGGGTGCAGGTGATGGTTTGAGTGTGTATGTGAGTAGTGTGTGTGTATGTGAGGAATTTGTGTGTATGTGAGGAGTGTATGTGTATGTGAGGAGTGTCTGTGTATGTGAGGAGTGTGTGTGTGTGTGTGTAGGTGAGGAGTGTGTGTGTATTTGAGGGCTTTGTGTGTATGTGAGGAGTGTGTCTGTAGGTGAGGAGTGTGTGTGTATGTGAGGGGTGTGTGTGTATGTGAGAAGTGTGTGTGCAGGTGAGGGGTGTGTGTGTATGTGAGGAGTGTGTGTGTATGTGAGGAGTGTGTGTGTATGTGAAGAGTGTATGTGTATGTGAGGAGTGTCTGTGTATGTGAGGAGTGTGTGTGTGTGTGTGTAGGTGAGGAGTGTGTGTGTATTTGAGGGCTTTGTGTTTATGTGAGGAGTGTTTCTGTAGGTGAGGAGTGTGTGTGTATGTGAGGGGTGTGTGTGTATGTGAGAAGTGTGTGTGCAGGTGAGGGGTGTGTGTGTATGTGAGGAGTGTGTTTGTATGTGAGGAGTGTGTGTGTATGTGAGGAGTGTGTGTGTATGTGTGGAGTGTGTGTGTATGTGAGGGGTGTGTGTGTATGTGAGCAGTGTGTGTGTATGTGAGGGGTGTGTGTATGTGAGGAGTGTTTGTGTATGTGAGGAGTGTATGTGTATGTGAGGAGTGTGTGTGTATGTGAGGAGTGTGTGTGTATGTGAGGGGTTTGTGTTTATGTGAGGAGTGTCTGAGTATGTGAGGGGTGTGTGTGTATGTGAGGAGTGTGTGTGTATGTGAGGAGTGTGTTTGTATGTTAGGGGTGTGTGTGTATGTGAGGAGTGTGTGTGTATGTGAGGAGTGTGCGTGTATGTGAGGGGTGTGTGTGTATGTGAGGCGTGTGTGTGTATGTGAGGGGTGTGTGTGTATGTGAGGAGTGTATGTGTATGTGAGGTGTGTGTGTGTATGTGAGGAGTGTGTGTGTATGTGAGGGGTTTGTGTTTATGTGAGGAGTGTCTGAGTATGTGAGGGGTGTGTGTGTATGTGAGGAGTGTGTGTGTATGTGAGGAGTGTGTGTGTATGTGAGGAGTGTTTGTGTATGTGAGGAGTGTGTGTGCAGGTGAGGAGTGTGTGTGCAGGTGCGGAGTGTGTGTATGTGAGGAGAGTGTGTGTATGTGGCGGGGGGTGAGTGCAGGTGAGGGGTGTGTGTGTATGTGAGGAGTGTGTGTGTATGTGAGCAGTGTGTGTGCAGGTGAGGTGTGTGTGTGTATGTGAGGGGTGTGTGTGTATGTGAGGGGTGTGTGTGTATGTGAGCAGTGTGTGTGTATGTGAGGGGTGTGTGTGTTTGTGAGGGGTGTGTGTGTATGTGAGATGTGTGTGTGCATGTGAGGGGTGTGTGTGTATGTGAGGGGTGTGTGTGTATGTGAGGAGTGTTTGTGCATGTGAGGGGTGTGTGTGTATGTGAGGAGTGTGTGTGTATGTTAGGAGTGTGTGTCTATGAGAGGAGAGCGTGTGTATGTGAGGAGCGTGTGTATGTGAGGAGTGTGTGTGTGTATGTGAGGGGTGTGGGTGCAGGTGATGGTTTGAGTGTGTATGTGAGTAGTGTGTGTGTATGTGAGGAATTTGTGTGTATGTGAGGAGTGTATGTGTATGTGAGGAGTGTCTGTGTATGTGAGGAGTGTGTGTGTGTGTGTGTAGGTGAGGAGTGTGTGTGTATTTGAGGGCTTTGTGTGTATGTGAGGAGTGTGTCTGTAGGTGAGGAGTGTGTGTGTATGTGAGGGGTGTGTGTGTATGTGAGAAGTGTGTGTGCAGGTGAGGGGTGTGTGTGTATGTGAGGAGTGTGTGTGTATGTGAGGAGTGTGTGTGTATGTGAAGAGTGTATGTGTATGTGAGGAGTGTCTGTGTATGTGAGGAGTGTGTGTGTGTGTGTGTAGGTGAGGAGTGTGTGTGTATTTGAGGGCTTTGTGTTTATGTGAGGAGTGTTTCTGTAGGTGAGGAGTGTGTGTGTATGTGAGGGGTGTGTGTGTATGTGAGAAGTGTGTGTGCAGGTGAGGGGTGTGTGTGTATGTGAGGAGTGTGTTTGTATGTGAGGAGTGTGTGTGTATGTGAGGAGTGTGTGTGTATGTGAGGAGTGTGTGTGTATGTGAGCAGTGTGTATTTATATGAGGATGTGTGTGTATGTGAGGGGTGTGTGTGCATGTGATGGTTTGTGTGTGTATGTGATGAGTGTGTGTGTATGTGAGTAGTGTGTGTGTATGTGAGGAGTGTGTGTGTGTGTATGTGAGCAGTGTGTGTGCAGGTGAGGGGTGTGTGTGTATGTGAGGAGTGTGTGTGTATGTGAGGGGTGTGTGTGTATGTGAGGAGTGTGTGTGTATGTGAGGGGTGTGTGTTTATGTGAGTAGTGTGTGTGTATGTGAGGAGTGTGTGAGTATGTGAGGAGAGTGTGTGTATGTGAGGGGTGTGTGTATGTGAGGAGTGTTTGTGTATGTGTGGGGTATGTGTATGTGAGGAGTGTTTGTGAATGTGAGGAGTGTGTGTGCAGGTGAGGAGTGTGTGTGCAGATGTGGAGTGTGTGTGTATGTGAGGAGTGTGTGTGTATGTGAGGGGTGTGTGTTCAGGTGAGGGGTGTGTGTGTATGTGAGGAGTGTGGGTTTATGTGAGGGGTGTGTGTGCAGGTGAGGAGTGTGTGTGTATGTGAGGAGTGTGTGTGAATATGATGACTTTGTGTGTGAGTGTATGTGAGGAGTGTGTGTTATTGTGAGGGGTGTGTGTTTATGTGAGAGGTGTGTGTGTATGAGAGGAGTGTGTGTGTTTGTGAGGAGTTTCTGTGTATGTGAGGGGTGTGTGTGTATCTGTGGAGTGTGTGTGTATGTGAAGAGTGTGTGTGCAGGTCAGGAATGTGTGTGTATGTGAGGAGTGTGTGTGTATGTGAGGGGTGTGTGTCTATGTGAGCGGTGTGTGTGAGTGTGGAGTGTGTGTGTATGTGAGGAGTTTGTGTAAATGTGAGGGGTGTGTGTGTATGTGAGGAGTGTGTGTGTATTTGAGGAGTGTGTGTGTATGTGAGGAGCGTGTGTGTATGTGAGGAATGTGCGGGTATGTGTGGAGTGTGTGTGTATGTGAGGAGTGTGTGTGTATGTGAGGAGTGTGTGTGTGTATGTGAGGGGTGTGTGTGAATGTGAGGAGTGTTTGTGTATGTGAGGGTTGAGTGTGTATGTGAGGAGTGTGTGTGTATGTGAGGAGTGTGTGTGTATGTGAGGGGTGTGTGTGCATGTGAGGAGTGTGTGTGCATGTGAGGCGTGTGTGTGTATGTGAGGGGTGTGTGTGTATGTGAGCAGTGTGTGTGTATGTGAGGGGTGTGTGTATGTGAGGAGTGTTTGTGTATGTGAGGAGTCTATGTGTATGTGAGGAGTGTGTGTGTATGTGAGGAGTGTGTGTGTATGTGAGGGGTTTGTGTTTATGTGAGGAGTGTCTGAGTATGTGAGGGGTGTGTGTGTATGTGAGGAGTGTGTGTGTATGTGAGGAGTGTGTTTGTATGTTAGGGGTGTGTGTGTATGTGAGGAGTGTGTGTGTATGTGAGGAGTGTGCGTGTATGTGAGGGGTGTGTGTGTATGTGAGGCGTGTGTGTGTATGTGAGGGGTGTGTGTGTATGTGAGGAGTGTATGTGTATGTGAGGTGTGTGTGTGTATGTGAGGAGTGTGTGTGTATGTGAGGGGTTTGTGTTTATGTGAGGAGTGTCTGAGTATGTGAGGGGTGTGTGTGTATGTGAGGAGTGTGTGTGTATGTGAGGAGTGTGTGTGTATGTGAGGAGTGTTTGTGTATGTGAGGAGTGTGTGTGCAGGTGAGGAGTGTGTGTGCAGGTGCGGAGTGTGTGTATGTGAGGAGAGTGTGTGTATGTGGCGGGGGGTGAGTGCAGGTGAGGGGTGTGTGTGTATGTGAGGAGTGTGTGTGTATGTGAGCAGTGTGTGTGCAGGTGAGGTGTGTGTGTGTATGTGAGGGGTGTGTGTGTATGTGAGGGGTGTGTGTGTATGTGAGCAGTGTGTGTGTATGTGAGGGGTGTGTGTGTTTGTGAGGGGTGTGTGTGTATGTGAGATGTGTGTGTGCATGTGAGGGGTGTGTGTGTATGTGAGCGGTGTGTGTGTATGTGAGGAGTGTTTGTGCATGTGAGGGGTGTGTGTGTATGTGAGGAGTGTGTGTGTATGTTAGGAGTGTGTGTCTATGAGAGGAGAGCGTGTGTATGTGAGGAGCGTGTGTATGTGAGGAGTGTGTGTGTGTATGTGAGGGGTGTGGGTGCAGGTGATGGTTTGAGTGTGTATGTGAGTAGTGTGTGTGTATGTGAGGAATTTGTGTGTATGTGAGGAGTGTATGTGTATGTGAGGAGTGTCTGTGTATGTGAGGAGTGTGTGTGTGTGTGTGTAGGTGAGGAGTGTGTGTGTATTTGAGGGCTTTGTGTGTATGTGAGGAGTGTGTCTGTAGGTGAGGAGTGTGTGTGTATGTGAGGGGTGTGTGTGTATGTGAGAAGTGTGTGTGCAGGTGAGGGGTGTGTGTGTATGTGAGGAGTGTGTGTGTATGTGAGGAGTGTGTGTGTATGTGAAGAGTGTATGTGTATGTGAGGAGTGTCTGTGTATGTGAGGAGTGTGTGTGTGTGTGTGTAGGTGAGGAGTGTGTGTGTATTTGAGGGCTTTGTGTTTATGTGAGGAGTGTTTCTGTAGGTGAGGAGTGTGTGTGTATGTGAGGGGTGTGTGTGTATGTGAGAAGTGTGTGTGCAGGTGAGGGGTGTGTGTGTATGTGAGGAGTGTGTTTGTATGTGAGGAGTGTGTGTGTATGTGAGGAGTGTGTGTGTATGTGAGGAGTGTGTGTGTATGTGAGCAGTGTGTATTTATATGAGGATGTGTGTGTATGTGAGGGGTGTGTGTGCATGTGATGGTTTGTGTGTGTATGTGATGAGTGTGTGTGTATGTGAGTAGTGTGTGTGTATGTGAGGAGTGTGTGTGTGTGTATGTGAGGAGTGTGTGTGTATGTGAGGGTTGTGTGTGTTTGTGAGGGGTGTGTGTGTATGTGAGATGTGTGTGTGCATGTGAGGGGTGTGTGTGTATGTGAGGAGTGTGTGTGTATGTTAGGAGTGTGTGTCTATGAGAGGAGAGCGTGTGTATGTGAGGAGCGTGTGTATGTGAGGAGTGTGTGTGTGTATGTGAGGAGTGTGGGTGCAGGTGATGGTTTGTGTGTGTATGTGAGGAGTGTGTGTGTATGTGAGGAGTGTGTGTGTATGTGAGGAGTGTATGTGTATGTGAGTAGTGTCTGTGCATGTGAAGAGTGTGTGTGTGTGTGTGTAGGTGAGGAGTGTGTGTGTATTTGAGGGCTTTGCGTGTATGTGAGGAGTGTGTCTGTAGGTGAGGAGTGTGTGTGTATGTGAGGGGTGTGTGTGTATGTGAGAAGTGTGTGTGCAGGTGAGGGGTGTGTGTGTATGTGAGGAGTGTGTGTGTATGTGAGGAGTGTGGGTGCAGGTGATGGTTTGTGTGTGTATGTGAGGAGTGTGTGTGTATGTGAGGAGTGTGTGTGTATGTGAGGAGTGTATGTGTATGTGAGGAGTGTCTGTGTATGTGAGGAGTGTGTGTGTGTGTGAAGGTGAGGAGTGTGTGTGTATTTGAGGGCTTTGTGTGTATGTGAGGAGTGTCTGATTATGTGAGGGGTGTGTGTTTATGTGAGGAGTGTCTGAGTATGTGAGGCGTGTGTGTGTATGTGAGGTGTGACTGTGTATGTGATTGGTGTGTGTATGTGAGGAGTGTTTGTGTATGTGTGGGGTGTGTGTATGTGAGGAGTGTTTGTGTATGTGAGGAGTGTGTGTGCAGGTGAGGAGTGTGTGTGCAGGTGCGGAGTGTGTGTATGTGAGGAGAGTGTGTGTATGTGGCGGGGGGTGAGTGCAGGTGAGGGGTGTGTGTGTATGTGAGGAGTGTGTGTGTATGTGAGCAGTGTGTGTGCAGGTGAGGGGTGTGTGTGTATGTGAGGAGTGTGTGTGTATGTGAGGAGTGTGTGTGCATGTGAGTGGTTTGTGTGTATGTGAGGAGTGTTTGTGTATGTGAGGGGTTTGTTTGTATGTGAGGAGTGTGTGTGTATGTGAGGGGTGTGTGTGTATGTGAGGAGTGTGTGTGTATGTGAGGGGTTTGTGTATATGTGAGGAGTGTGTGTGTATGTGAGGAGTGTGCCTGCAGGTGAGGAGTGTGTGTGTATGTGAGGAGTGTGTGTGTATGTGAGGAGTGTGCCTGCAGGTGAGGAGTGTATGTGTATGTGAGGAGTGTCTGTGTATGTGAGGAGTGTGTGTGTGTGTGTGTAGGTGAGGAGTGTGTGTGTATTTGAGGGCTTTGTGTGTATGTGAGGAGTGTGTCTGTAGGTGAGGAGTGTGTGTGTACGTGAGGGGTGTGTGTGTATGTGAGGGGTGTGTGTGTATGTGAGAAGTGTGTGTGCAGGTGAGGGGTGTGTGTGTATGTGAGGAGTGTGTGTGTATGTGAGGAGTGTGGGTGCAGGTGATGGTTTGTGTGTGTATGTGAGGAGTGTGTGTGTATGTGAGGAGTGTGTGTGTATGTGAGGAGTGTATGTGTATGTGAGGAGTGTCTGTGTATGTGAGGAGTGTGTGTGTGTGTGAAGGTGAGGAGTGTGTGTGTATTTGAGGGCTTTGTGTGTATGTGAGGAGTGTCTGATTATGTGAGGGGTGTGTGTTTATGTGAGGAATGTCTGAGTATGTGAGGCGTGTGTGTGTATGTGAGGTGTGACTGTGTATGTGATTGGTGTGTGTATGTGAGGAGTGTTTGTGTATGTGTGGGGTGTGTGTATGTGAGGAGTGTTTGTGTATGTGAGGAGTGTGTGTGCAGGTAAGGAGTGTGTGTGCAGGTGAGGGGTGTGTGTGTATGTGAGGAGTGTGTGTGTATGTGAGGAGTGTGTGTGCATGTGAGTGGTTTGTGTGTATGTGAGGAGTGTTTGTGTATGTGAGGGGTTTGTTTGTATGTGAGGAGTGTGTGTGATTGTATGGGTAGTGTGTGTTTATGTGAGGGGATTGTGAATTTGTGAGGAGAGTCTGTGTATGTGAGGGGTGTGTGTGTATGTGAGGAGTTTGTGTCTATGTGAGGAGTTTCTGTGTATGTGAGGGGTGTGTGTGCATGTGAGGAGTGTGTGTGCATGTGAGGAGTGTTTATGTATGTGAGGAGTGTGTGTGTATGTGAGGGGTTTGTGTATATGTGAGGAGTGTGTGTGTATGTGAGGAGTGTGCCTGCAGGTGAGGAGTGTGTGTGTATGTGAGGGTTGTGTGTGTATGTGAGGGGTGTGTGAGTATGTGATGAGTTTGTATGTGTGTGTATGTGAGGAGTGTGTGTGATTGTATGGGGAGTGTGTGTTTATGTGAGGGGATTGTGAGTTTGTGAGGAGAGTCTGTGTATGTGAGGGGTGTGTGTGTATGTGAGGAGTTTGTGTCTATGTGAGGAGTTTCTGTGTATGTGAGGGGTGTGTGTGCATGTGAGGAGTGTGTGTGCATGTGAGGAGTGTTTATGTATGTGAGGAGTGTGTGTGTATGTGAGTGGTGTGTGTTTATGTGAGTAGTGTGTGTGTATGTGAGGAGTGTGTGAGTATGTGAGGAGAGTGTGTGTATGTGAGGAGTGTGTGTATGTGAGGAGTGTTTGTGTATGTGTGTGGTGTGTGTATGTGAGGAGTGTTTGTGAATGTGAGGAGTGTGTGTGCAGGTGAGAAGTGTGTGTGCAGATGTGGAGTGTGTGTGTATGTGAGGAGTGTGTGTGTATGTGAGGGGTGTGTGTTCAGGTGAGGGGTGTGTGTGTATGTGAGGAGTGTGGGTGTATGTGAGGGGTGTGTGTGCAGGTGAGGGTTGTCTGTGTATGTGAGGAGTGTGTGTGAATATGATGACTTTGTGTGTGAGTGTATGTGAGGAGTGTGTGTTATTGTGAGGGGTGTGTGTTTATGTGAGAGGTGTGTGTGTATGTGAGGAGTGTGTGTGTTTGTGAGGAGTTTCTGTGTATGTGAGGGGTGTGTGTGTATGTGTGGAGTGTGTGTGAATGTGAGGATTGTGTGTGTATGTGAGCAGTGTGTGTATATATGAGGATGTGTGTGTGTATGTGAAGAGTGTGTGTGCAGGTCAGGAATGTGTGTGTATGTGAGGAGTGTGTGTGTATGTGAGGGGTGTGTGTGTATGTGAGCGGTGTGTGTGAGTGTGGAGTGTGTGTGTATGTGAGGAGTTTGTGTATATGTGAGGGGTGTGTGTGTATGTGAGGAGTTTGTGTGTATTTGAGGAGTGTGTGTGTATGTGAGGAGCGTGTGTGTATGTGAGGAGTGTGCGGGTATGTGAGGAGTGTGTGTGTATGTGAGGAATGTGTGTGTATGTGAGGGGTGTGTGTGAATGTGAGGAGTGTGTGTGCATGTGAGGGGTTTGTGTTTATGTGAGGAGTGTCTGAGTATGTGAGGGGTGTGTGTGTATGTGAGGAGTGTGTGTGTATGTGAGGTGTGTTTGTGTATGTGAGGAGTGTGTGTGTATGTGAGGAGTGTGTGTGTATGTGAGGATTGTGTGTGTATGTGAGCAGTGTGTGTATATATGAGGATGTGTGTGTATGTGAGGGGTGTGTTTGCATGTGATGGTTTGTGTGTGTATGTGATGAGTGTGTGTGCATGTGAGTAGTGTGTGTGTATGTGAGGAGTGTGTGTGTGTGTATGTGAGGAGTGTGTGTGTATGTGAGGGGTGTGTGTGTTTGTGAGGGGTGTGTGTGTATGTGAGATGTGTGTGTGCATGTGAGGGGTGTGTGTGTATGTGAGGAGTGTGTGTGTATGTTAGGAGTGTGTGTCTATGAGAGGAGAGCGTGTGTATGTGAGGAGCGTGTGTATGTGAGGAGTGTGTGTGTGTATGTGAGGAGTGTGGGTGCAGGTGATGGTTTGAGTGTGTATGTGAGTAGTGTGTGTGTATGTGAGGAGTGTGTGTGTATGTGAGGAGTGTATGTGTATGTGAGGAGTGTCTGTGTATGTGAGGAGTGTGTGTGTGTGTGTGTAGGTGAGGAGTGTGTGTGTATTTGAGGGCTTTGTGTGTATGTGAGGAGTGTGTCTGTAGGTGAGGAGTGTGTGTGTATGTGAGGGGTTTGTGTGTATGTGAGAAGTGTGTGTGCAGGTGAGGAGTGTGTCTGTAGGTGAGGAGTGTGTGTGTATGTGAGGGGTGTGTGTGTATGTGAGAAGTGTGTGTGCAGGTGAGGGGTGTGTGTGTATGTGAGGAGTGTGGGTGCAGGTGATGGTTTGTGTGTGTATGTGAGGAGTGTGTGTGTATGTGAGGAGTGTGTGTGTATGTGAGGAGTGTATGTGTATGTGAGGAGTGTCTGTGTATGTGAGGAGTGTGTGTGTGTGTGTGTAGGTGAGGAGTGTGTGTGTATTTGAGGGCTTTGTGTTTATGTGAGGAGTGTTTCTATAGGTGAGGAGTGTGTGTGTATGTGAGGGGTGTGTGTGTATGTGAGAAGTGTGTGTGCAGGTGAGGGGTGTGTGTGTATGTGAGGAGTGTGTTTGTATGTGAGGAGTGTGTGTGTATGTGAGGAGTGTGTGCGTATGTGAGGGGTGTGTGTGCATGTGAGGAGTGTGTGTGCATGTGAGGAGTGTTTATGTATGTGAGGAGTGTGTGTGTATGTGAGGGGTTTGTGTATATGTGAGGAGTGTGTGTGTATGTGAGGAGTGTGCCTGCAGGTGAGGAGTGTGTGTGTATGTGAGGGTTGTGTGTGTATGTGAGGGGTGTGTGAGTATGTGATGAGTTTGTGTGTGTGTGTATGTGAGGAGTGTGTGTGATTGTATGGGGAGTGTGTGTTTATGTGAGGGGATTGTGAGTTTGTGAGGAGAGTCTGTGTATGTGAGGGGTGTGTGTGTATGTGAGGAGTTTGTGTCTATGTGAGGAGTTTCTGTGTATGTGAGGGGTGTGTGTGCATGTGAGGAGTGTGTGTGCATGTGAGGAGTGTTTATGTATGTGAGGAGTGTGTGTGTATGTGAGTGGTGTGTGTTTATGTGAGTAGTGTGTGTGTATGTGAGGAGTGTGTGAGTATGTGAGGAGAGTGTGTGTATGTGAGGAGTGTGTGTATGTGAGGAGTGTTTGTGTATGTGTGTGGTGTGTGTATGTGAGGAGTGTTTGTGAATGTGAGGAGTGTGTGTGCAGGTGAGAAGTGTGTGTGCAGATGTGGAGTGTGTGTGTATGTGAGGAGTGTGTGTGTATGTGAGGGGTGTGTGTTCAGGTGAGGGGTGTGTGTGTATGTGAGGAGTGTGGGTGTATGTGAGGGGTGTGTGTGCATTTGAGGGTTGTCAGTGTATGTGAGGAGTGTGTGTGAATATGATGACTTTGTGTGTGAGTGTATGTGAGGAGTGTGTGTTATTGTGAGGGGTGTGTGTTTATGTGAGAGGTGTGTGTGTATGTGAGGAGTGTGTGTGTTTGTGAGGAGTTTCTGTGTATGTGAGGGGTGTGTGTGTATGTGTGGAGTGTGTGTGTATGTGAGGATTGTGTGTGTATGTGAGCAGTGTGTGTATATATGAGGATGTGTGTGTGTATGTGAAGAGTGTGTGTGCAGGTCAGGAATGTGTGTGTATGTGAGGAGTGTGTGTGTAAGTGAGGGGTGTGTGTGTATGTGAGCGGTGTGTGTGAGTGTGGAGTGTGTGTGTATGTGAGGAGTTTGTGTATATGTGAGGGGTGTGTGTGTATGTGAGGAGTTTGTGTGTATTTGAGGAGTGTGTGTGATTGTATGGGGAGTGTGTGTTTATGTGAGGGGATTGTGAGTTTGTGAGGAGAGTCTGTGTATGTGAGGAGTGTGTGTGTATGTGAGGAGTTTGTGTCTATGTGAGGAGTTTCTGTGTATGTGAGGGGTGTGTGTGCATGTGAGGAGTGTGTGTGCATGTGAGGAGTGTTTATGTATGTGAGGAGTGTGTGTGTATGTGAGTGGTGTGTGTTTATGTGAGTAGTGTGTGTGTATGTGAGGAGTGTGTGAGTATGTGAGGAGAGTGTGTGTATGTGAGGAGTGTGTGTATGTGAGGAGTGTTTGTGTTTGTGTGTGGTGTGTGTATGTGAGGAGTGTTTGTGAATGTGAGGAGTGTGTGTGCAGGTGAGAAGTGTGTGTGCAGATGTGGAGTGTGTGTGTATGTGAGGAGTGTGTGTGTATGTGAGGGGTGTGTGTTCAGGTGAGGGGTGTGTGTGTATGTGAGGAGTGTGGGTGTATGTGAGGGGTGTGTGTGCAGGTGAGGGTTGTCTGTGTATGTGAGGAGTGTGTGTGAATATGATGACTTTGTGAGTGAGTGTATGTGAGGAGTGTGTGTTATTGTGAGGGGTGTGTGTTTATGTGAGAGGTGTGTGTGTATGTGAGGAGTGTGTGTGTTTGTGAGGAGTTTCTGTGTATGTGAGGGGTGTGTGTGTATGTGTGGAGTGTGTGTGAATGTGAGGATTGTGTGTGTATGTGAGCAGTGTGTGTATATATGAGGATGTGTGTGTGTATGTGAAGAGTGTGTGTGCAGGTCAGGAATGTGTGTGTATGTGAGGAGTGTGTGTGTATGTGAGGGGTGTGTGTGTATGTGAGCGGTGTGTGTGAGTGTGGAGTGTGTGTGTATGTGAGGAGTTTGTGTATATGTGAGGGGTGTGTGTGTATGTGAGGAGTTTGTGTGTATTTGAGGAGTGTGTGTGTATGTGAGGAGCGTGTGTGTATGTGAGGAGTGTGCGGGTATGTGAGGAGTGTGTGTGTATGTGAGGAATGTGTGTGTATGTGAGGGGTGTGTGTGAATGTGAGGAGTGTGTGTGCATGTGAGGGGTTTGTGTTTATGTGAGGAGTGTCTGAGTATGTGAGGGGTGTGTGTGTATGTGAGGAGTGTGTGTGTATGTGAGGTGTGTTTGTGTATGTGAGGAGTGTGTGTGTATGTGAGGAGTGTGTGTGTATGTGAGGATTGTGTGTGTATGTGAGCAGTGTGTGTATATATGAGGATGTGTGTGTATGTGAGGGATGTGTTTGCATGTGATGGTTTGTGTGTGTATGTGATGAGTGTGTGTGCATGTGAGTAGTGTGTGTGTATGTGAGGAGTGTGTGTGTGTGTATGTGAGGAGTGTGTGTGTATGTGAGGGGTGTGTGTGTTTGTGAGGGGTGTGTGTGTATGTGAGATGTGTGTGTGCATGTGAGGGGTGTGTGTGTATGTGAGGAGTGTGTGTGTATGTGAGGAGTGTGTGTGTGTGAGAGGAGAGCGTGTGTATGTTAGGAGCGTGTGTATGTGAGGAGTTTGTGTGTGTATGTGAGGAGTGTGGGTGCAGGTGATGGTTTGAGTGTGTATGTGAGTAGTGTGTGTGTATGTGAGGAGTGTGTGTGTATGTGAGGAGTGTATGTGTATGTGAGGAGTGTCTGTGTATGTGAGGAGTGTGTGTGTGTGTGTGTAGGTGAGGAGTGTGTGTGTATTTGAGGGCTTTGTGTGTATGTGAGGAGTGTGTCTGTAGGTGAGGAGTGTGTGTGTATGTGAGGGGTGTGTGTGTTTGTGAGGGGTGTGTGTGTATGTGAGATGTGTGTGTGCATGTGAGGGGTGTGTGTGTATGTGAGGAGTGTGTGTGTATGTTAGGAGTGTGTGCCTATGAGAGGAGAGCGTGTGTATGTGAGGAGCGTGTGTATGTGAGGAGTGTGTGTGTGTATGTGAGGAGTGTGGGTGCAGGTGATGGTTTGAGTGTGTATGTGAGTAGTGTGTGTGTATGTGAGGAGTGTGTGTGTATGTGAGGAGTGTATGTGTATGTGAGGAGTGTCTGTGTATGTGAGGAGTGTGTGTGTGTGTGTGTAGGTGAGGAGTGTGTGTGTATTTGAGGGCTTTGTGTGTATGTGAGGAGTGTGTCTGTAGGTGAGGAGTGTGTGTGTATGTGAGGGGTGTGTGTGTATGTGAGAAGTGTGTGTGCAGGTGAGGAGTGTGTCTGTAGGTGAGGAGTGTGTGTGTATGTGAGGGGTGTGTGTGTATGTGAGAAGTGTGTGTGCAGGTGAGGGGTGTGTGTGTATGTGAGGAGTGTGGGTGCAGGTGATGGTTTGTGTGTGTATGTGAGGAGTGTGTGTGTATGTGAGGAGTGTGTGTGTATGTGAGGAGTGTATGTGTATGTGAGGAGTGTCTGTGTATGTGAGGAGTGTGTGTGTGTGTGTGTAGGTGAGGAGTGTGTGTGTATTTGAGGGCTTTGTGTTTATGTGAGGAGTGTTTCTATAGGTGAGGAGTGTGTGTGTATGTGAGGGGTGTGTGTATGTGAGAAGTGTGTGTGCAGGTGAGGGGTGTGTGTGTATGTGAGGAGTGTGTTTGTATGTGAGGAGTGTGTGTGTATGTGAGGAGTGTGTGTGTATGTGAGGGGGTGTTTGTGCATGTGAGGAGTGTGTGTGCATGTGAGGAGTGTTTATGTATGTGAGGAGTGTGTGTGTATGTGAGGGGTTTGTGTATATGTGAGGAGTGTGTGTGTATGTGAGGAGTGTGCCTGCAGGTGAGGAGTGTGTGTGTATGTGAGGGTTGTGTGTGTATGTGAGGGGTGTGTGAGTATGTGATGAGTTTGTGTGTGTGTGTATGTGAGGAGTGTGTGTGATTGTATGGGGAGTGTGTGTTTATGTGAGGGGATTGTGAGTTTGTGAGGAGAGTCTGTGTATGTGAGGGGTGTGTGTGTATGTGAGGAGTTTGTGTCTATGTGAGGAGTTTCTGTGTATGTGAGGGGTGTGTGTGCATGTGAGGAGTGTGTGTGCATGTGAGGAGTGTTTATGTATGTGAGGAGTGTGTGTGTATGTGAGTGGTGTGTGTTTATGTGAGTAGTGTGTGTGTATGTGAGGAGTGTGTGAGTATGTGAGGAGAGTGTGTGTATGTGAGGAGTGTGTGTATGTGAGGAGTGTTTGTGTATGTGTGTGGTGTGTGTATGTGAGGAGTGTGTGTGCAGGTGAGAAGTGTGTGTGCAGATGTGGAGTGTGTGTGTATGTGAGGAGTGTGTGTGTATGTGAGGGGTGTGTGTTCAGGTGAGGGGTGTGTGTGTATGTGAGGAGTGTGGGTGTATGTGAGGGGTGTGTGTGCATTTGAGGGTTGTCTGTGTATGTGAGGAGTGTGTGTGAATATGATGACTTTGTGTGTGAGTGTATGTGAGGAGTGTGTGTTATTGTGAGGGGTGTGTGTTTATGTGAGAGGTGTGTGTGTATGTGAGGAGTGTGTGTGTTTGTGAGGAGTTTCTGTGTATGTGAGGGGTGTGTGTGTATGTGTGGAGTGTGTGTGTATGTGAGGATTGTGTGTGTATGTGAGCAGTGTGTGTATATATGAGGATGTGTGTGTGTATGTGAAGAGTGTGTGTGCAGGTCAGGAATGTGTGTGTATGTGAGGAGTGTGTGTGTATGTGAGGGGTGTGTGTGTATGTGAGCGGTGTGTGTGAGTGTGGAGTGTGTGTGTATGTGAGGAGTTTGTGTATATATGAGGGGTGTGTGTGTATGTGAGGAGTTTGTGTGTATTTGAGGAGTGTGTGTGTATGTGAGGAGCGTGTGTGTATGTGAGGAGTGTGCGGGTATGTGAGGAGTGTGTGTATATGTGAGGAATGTGTGTGTATGTGAGGGGTGTGTGTGAATGTGAGGAGTGTGTGTGCATGTGAGGGGTTTGTGTTTATGTGAGGAGTGTCTGAGTATGTGAGGGGTGTGTGTGTATGTGAGGAGTGTGTGTGTATGTGAGGGGTGTGTGTACGTGAGGTGTGTTTGTGTATGTGAGGAGTGTGTGTGTATGTGAGGAGTGTGTGTGTATGTGAGGATAGTGTGTGTATGTGAGCAGTGTGTGTATATATGAGGATGTGTGTGTATGTGAGGGGTGTGTGTGCATGTGATGGTTTGTGTGTGCATGTGAGGGGTGTGTGTGCATGTGATGGTTTGTGTGTGCATGTGAGTAGTGTGTGTGTATGTGAGTAGTGTGTGTGTGTGTATGTGAGGAGTGTGTGTGTGTGTGAGGGGTGTGTGTGTTTGTGAGGGGTGTGTGTGTATGTGAGATGTGTGTGTGCATGTGAGGGGTGTGTGTGTATGTGAGGAGTGTGTGTCTATGTTAGGAGTGTGTGTCTATGAGAGGAGAGCGTGTGTATGTGAGGAGCGTGTGTATGTGAGGAGTGTGTGTGTGTATGTGAGGAGTGTGGGTGCAGGTGATGGTTTGAGTGTGTATGTGAGTAGTGTGTGTGTATGTGAGGAGTGTGTGTGTATGTGAGGAGTGTATGTGTATGTGAGGAGTGTCTGTGTATGTGAGGAGTGTGTGTGTGTGTGTGTAGGTGAGGAGTGTGTGTGTATTTGAGGGCTTTGTGTGTATGTGAGGAGTGTGTCTGTAGGTGAGGAGTGTGTGTGTATGTGAGGGGTGTGTGTGTATGTGAGAAGTGTGTGTGCAGGTGAGGAGTGTGTCTGTAGGTGAGGAGTGTGTGTGTATGTGAGGGGTGTGTGTGTATGTGAGAAGTGTGTGTGCAGGTGAGGGGTGTGTGTGTATGTGAGGAGTGTGGGTGCAGGTGATGGTTTGTGTGTGTATGTGAGGAGTGTGTGTGTATGTGAGGAGTGTGTGTGTATGTGAGGAGTGTATGTGTATGTGAGGAGTGTCTGTGTATGTGAGGAGTGTGTGTGTGTGTGTGTAGGTGAGGAGTGTGTGTGTATTTGAGGGCTTTGTGTTTATGTGAGGAGTGTTTCTATAGGTGAGGAGTGTGTGTGTATGTGAGGGGTGTGTGTGTATGTGAGAAGTGTGTGTGCAGGTGAGGGGTGTGTGTGTATGTGAGGAGTGTGTTTGTATGTGAGGAGTGTGTGTGTATGTGAGGAGTGTGTGTGTATGTGAGGAGTGTGTGTGTATGTGAGCAGTGTGTATTTATATGAGGATGTGTGTGTATGTGAGGGGTGTGTGTGCATGTGAGGGGTTGTGTGTATCTGAGGAGTGTGTGTTTATGTGAGGGGTGTGTGTGTTTGTGTGGAGTGTCTGTGTATGTGAGGGGTGTGTGTGTATGTGAGGAGTGTGTGTGAATGTGAGGAGTGTCTGAGTATGTGAGGGGTGTGTGTTTATGTGAGGAGTGTCTGAGTATGTGAGGCGTGTGTGTGTATGTGAGGTGTGACTGTGTATGTGAGGGGTGTGTGTATGTGAGGAGTGTTTGTGTATGTGTGGAGTGTGTGTGCAGGTGCGGAGTGTGTGTGTATGTGAGGAGAGTGTGTGTATGTGAGGGGTGTGATTGCAGGTGAGGGGTGTGTGTGTATGTGAGGAGTGTGTGTTTATGTGAGGGGTGTGTGTGCAAGTGAGGGGTGTGTGTGTATGTGAGGAGTGTGTGTGTATATGAGGAGTGTGTGTGTATGTGAGAGTGTGTTGTGTATATGAGGAGTGTGTGTCTATGTGAGGAGTGTGTGTGCATGGAGTGGTTTGTGTGTATGTGAGGAGTGTTTGTGTATGTGAGGGGTTTGCTTTGTATGTGAGGAGTGTGTGTGTATGTGTGGGGTGTGTGTGTATGTGAGGAGTGTGTGTGTATGTGAGGGTTTTTGTGCATATGTGATGAGTGTGTGTGTATGTGAGGAGTGTGCCTGCAGGTGAGGAGTGTGTGTGTATGTGAGGAGTGTTTGTGTATGTGAGGGGTGTGTTTGTATGTGAGGAGTGTGTGTGTAAGTGAGGGTTGTGTGTGTATGTGAGGGGTGTGTGAGTATGTGATGAGTTATGTGTGTGTGATGTATGTGATGAGTGTGTGTGACTGTGAGGGGTGTGTGTTTATGTGAGGGGATTGTGAGTTTGTGAGGAGTGTCTGTGTATGTGAGGGGTGTGTGTGTATATGAGGAGTGTGTGTCTATGTGAGGAGTGTCTGTGTATGTGAGGGGTGCGTGTGCATGTGAGGAGTGTGTGTGCATTTGAGGACTGTTTGTGTATGTGAGGAGTGTGTGTGTATGTGAGTGGTGTGTGTTTATGTGAGTAGTGTGTGTGTATGTGAGGAGTGTGTGAGTATGTGAGGAGAGTGTGTGTATGTGAGGGGTGTGTGTATGTGAGGAGTGTTTGTGTATGTGTGGGGTGTGTGTATGTGAGGAGTGTTTGTGAATGTGAGGAGTGTGTGTGCAGGTGAGGAGTGTGTGTGCAGATGTGGAGTGTGTGTGTATGTGAGGAGTGTGTGTGTATGTGAGGGGTGTGTGTTCAGGTGAGGGGTGTGTGTGTATGTGAGGAGTGTGGGTTTATGTGAGGGGTGTGTGTGCAGGTGAGGAGTGTGTGTGTATGTGAGGAGTGTGTGTGAATATGATGACTTTGTGTGTGAGTGTATGTGAGGAGTGTGTGTTATTGTGAGGGGTGTGTGTTTATGTGAGAGGTGTGTGTGTATGTGAGGAGTGTGTGTGTTTGTGAGGAGTTTCTGTGTATGTGAGGGGTGTGTGTGTATGTGTGGAGTGTGTGTGTATGTGAAGAGTGTGTGTGCAGGTCAGGAATGTGTGTGTATGTGAGGAGTGTGTGTGTATGTGAGGGGTGTGTGTGTATGTGAGCGGTGTGTGTGAGTGTGGAGTGTGTGTGTATGTGAGGAGTTTGTGTATATGTGAGGGGTGTGTGTGTATGTGAGGAGTGTGTGTGTATTTGAGGAGTGTGTGTGTATGTGAGGAGCGTGTGTGTATGTGAGGAATGTGCGGGTATGTGTGGAGTGTGTGTGTATGTGAGGGGTGTGTGTGTGTATGTGAGGAGTGTGTGTGTATGTGAGGAGTGTGTGTGTGTATGTGAGGGGTGTGTGTGAATGTGAGGAGTGTTTGTGTATGTGAGGGTTGAGTGTGTATGTGAGGAGTGTATGTGTATGTGAGGAGTGTCTGTGTATGTGAGGAGTGTGTGTGTGTGTGTGTGTAGGTGAGGAGTGTGTGTGTATTTGAGGGCTTTGTGTTTATGTGAGGAGTGTTTCTATAGGTGAGGAGTGTGTGTGTATGTGAGGGGTGTGTGTGTATGTGAGAAGTGTGTGTGCAGGTGAGGGGTGTGTGTGTATGTGAGGAGTGTGTTTGTATGTGAGGAGTGTGTGTGTATGTGAGGAGTGTGTGTGTATGTGAGGAGTGTGTGTGTATGTGAGCAGTGTGTATTTATATGAGGATGTGTGTGTATGTGAGGGGTGTGTGTGCATGTGAGGGGTTGTGTGTATCTGAGGAGTGTGTGTTTATGTGAGGGGTGTGTGAGTTTGTGTGGAGTGTCTGTGTATGTGAGGGGTGTGTGTGTATGTGAGGAGTGTGTGTGAATGTGAGGAGTGTCTGAGTATGTGAGGGGTGTGTGTTTATGTGAGGAGTGTCTGAGTATGTGAGGCGTGTGTGTGTATGTGAGGTGTGACTGTGTATGTGAGGGGTGTGTGTATGTGAGGAGTGTTTGTGTATGTGTGGAGTGTGTGTGCAGGTGCGGAGTGTGTGTGTATGTGAGGAGAGTGTGTGTATGTGGGGGGGGGGGTGAGTGCAGGTGAGGGGTGTGTGTGTATGTGAGGAGTGTGTGTTTATGTGAGCGGTGTGTGTGCAGGTGAGGGGTGTGTGTGTATGTGAGGAGTGTGTGTGTATATGAGGAGTGTGTGTCTATGTGAGGAGTGTGTGTGCATGTGAGTGGTTTGTGTGTATGTGAGGAGTGTTTGTGTATGTGAGGGGTTTGTTTGTATGTGAGGAGTGTGTGTGTATGTGTGGGGTGTGTGTGTATGTGAGGAGTGTGTGTGTATGTGAGGGTTTTGTGCATATGTGATGAGTGTGTGTGTATGTGAGGAGTGTGCCTGCAGGTGAGGAGTGTGTGTGTATGTGTGGGGTGTGTTTGTATGTGAGGAGTGTGTGTGTATGTGAGGGGTGTGTGTGTATGTGAGGAGTGTGTGTGTATGTGAGGGTTTTGTGCATATGTGATGAGTGTGTGTGTATGTGAGGAGTGTGCCTGCAGGTGAGGAGTGTTTGTGTATGTGTGGGGTGTGTTTGTATGTGAGGAGTGTGTGTGTATGTGAGGGTTGTGTGTGTATGTGAGGGGTGTGTGAGTATGTGATGAGTTTGTGTGTGTGTGTATGTGAGGAGTGTGTGTGATTGTGAGGGGTGTGTGTTTATGTGAGGGGATTGTGAGTTTGTGAGGAGTGTCTGTGTATGTGAGGGGTGTGTGTGTATATGAGGAGTGTGTGTCTATGTGAGGAGTGTCTGTGTATGTGAGGGGTGCGTGTGCATGTGAGTAGTGTGTGTGCATTTGAGGACTGTTTGTGTATGTGAGGATTGTGTGTGTATGTGAGTGGTGTGTGTTTATGTGAGTAGTGTGTGTGTATGTGAGGAATGTGTGAGTATGTGAGGAGAGTGTGTGTATGTGAGGGGTGTGTGTATGTGAGGAGTGTTTGTGTATGTGTGGGGTGTGTGTATGTGAGGAGTGTTTGTGAATGTGAGGAGTGTGTGTGGCAGGTGAGGAGTGTGTGTGCAGGTGAGGAGTGTGTGTGCAGATGTGGAGTGTGTGTGTATGTGAGGAGTGTGTGTGTATGTGAGGGGTGTGTGTTCAGGTGAGGGGTGTGTGTGTATGTGAGGAGTGTGGGTTTATGTGAGGGGTGTGTGTGCAGGTGAGGAGTGTGTGTGTATGTGAGGAGTGTGTGTGAATATGATGACTTTGTGTGTGAGTGTATGTGAGGAGTGTGTGTTATTGTGAGGGGTGTGTGTTTATATGAGAGGTGTGTGTGTATGTGAGGAGTGTGTGTGTTTGTGAGGAGTTTCTGTGTATGTGAGGGGTGTGTGTGTATGTGTGGAGTGTGTGTGTATGTGAAGAGTGTGTGTGCAGGTCAGGAATGTGTGTGTATGTGAGGAGTGTGTGTGTACGTGAGGGGTGTGTGTCTATGTGAGCGGTGTGTGTGAGTGTGGAGTGTGTGTGTATGTGAGGAGTTTGTGTATATGTGAGGGGTGTGTGTGTATGTGAGGAGTGTGTGTGTATTTGAGGAGTGTGTGTGTATGTGAGGAGCGTGTGTGTATGTGAAGAATGTGCGGGTATGTGTGGAGTGTGTGTGTATGTGAGGAGTGTGTGTGTATGTGAGGAGTGTGTGTGTGTATGTGAGGGGTGTGTGTGAATGTGAGGAGTGTTTGTGTATGTGAGGGTTGAGTGTGTATGTGAGGAGTGTGTGTGTATGTGAGGAGTGTGTGTGTATGTGAGGAGTGTGTGTGCATGTGAGGAGTGTGTGTGCATGTGAGGCGTGTGTGTGTATGTGAGGGGTGTGTGTGTATGTGAGGAGTGTGTGTGTATGTGAGGAGTGTATGTGTATGTGAGGAGTGTGTGTGTATGTGAGGAGTGTGTGTGTATGTGAGGGGTTTGTGTTTATGTGAGGAGTGTCTGAGTATGTGAGGGGTGTGTGTGTATGTGAGGAGTGTGTGTGTATGTGAGGAGTGTGTGTGTATGTGAGGAGTGTTTGTGTATGTGAGGAGTGTGTGTGCAGGTGAGGAGTGTGTGTGCAGGTGCGGAGTGTGTGTATGTGAGGACAGTGTGTGTATGTGGCGGGGGGTGAGTGCAGGTGAGGGGTGTGTGTGTATGTGAGGAGTGTGTGTGTATGTGAGCAGTGTGTGTGCAGGTGAGGGGTGTGTGTGTATGTGAGGAGTGTGTGTGTATGTGAGGGGTGTGTGTGAATGTGAGGAGTGTGTGTGTATGTGAGGAGAGTGTGTGTATGTGAGGGTGTGTGTTTATGTGAGTAGTGTGTGTGTATGTGAGGAGTGTGTGAGTATGTGAGGAGAGTGTGTGTATGTGAGGGGTGTGTGTATGTGAGGAGTGTTTGTGTATGTGTGGGGTATGTGTATGTGAGGAGTGTTTGTGAATGTGAGGAGTGTGTGTGCAGGTGAGGAGTGTGTGTGCAGATGTGGAGTGTGTGTGTATGTGAGGAGTGTGTGTGTATGTGAGGGGTGTGTGTTCAGGTGAGGGGTGTGTGTGTATGTGAGGAGTGTGGGTTTATGTGAGGAGTGTATGTGTATGTGAGGAGTGTCTGTGTATGTGAGGAGTGTGTGTGTGTGTGTGTAGGTGAGGTGTGTGTGTGTATTTGAGGGCTTTGTGTTTATGTGAGGAGTGTTTCTATAGGTGAGGAGTGTGTGTCTATGTGAGGGGTGTGTGTGTATGTGAGGAGTGTGTGTGCAGGTGAGGGTGTGTGTGTATGTGAGGAGTGTGTTTGTATGTGAGGAGTGTGTGTGTATGTGAGGAGTGTGTGTGTATGTGAGGAGTGTGTGTGTATGTGAGCAGTGTGTGTGTATGTGAGGGGTGTGTGTGCATGTGAGGGGTTGTGTGTATCTGAGGAGTGTGTGTTTATGTGAGGGGTGTGTGTGTTTGTGTGGAGTGTCTGTGTATGTGAGGGGTGTGTGTGTATGTGAGGAGTGTGTGTGAATGTGAGGAGTGTCCTGAGTATGTGAGGGGTGTGTGTTTATGTGAGGAG